>NW_028270144.1:128753104-128855006 GCF_037043375.1 Chiloscyllium plagiosum | reverse complement strand
ATGGAGGGAGGGTCTTGAGTGAGAAGTGGAGGGAGGGAGTAAGAAGTGGAGGGAGGGATGAGGGAGGGAGTGAGTAGGGGAGTGAGGAATAAGGGAGGGAGAAATGGAGGGAGGGAGTGAGGGAGAAGTGGAGGGAGGGCAGGAGCGAAAAGTGGAGAGCGGGAGAAGTGGAGGGAGGGAGTGGAGGGAGAGAGTGGAGGGAGGGAGTGGAGGGAGGGAGTGGTGGAGGTAGGGAGGGAGGGAGAAGTGGAGAGAAGAATGAGGGAGGGAGAGGTGGAGGGAGGGAAAAGTGGAGTGGAGGGAGAAGTGGCGGGAGGGAGGGAGGGAGAAGAGGTGGGAATGCAGGAGGGAGAAGTGGAGGGCGGGAGGGAGGGAGATGTGGAGGAATGGAGGGAATGGAGGGAGGGAGGAGTGGAGGGAGGGAGAAGTGGAGGGAGGAATGAGGGATGGAGAAGTGGAGGGAGGGAGGTAGAAATGGAGGGAGAAGTGGAGGGAGGGAGAAGTGGAGGGCAGTGGAGTGAGTGAGAAGTGGAGGGAGGGAGGTAGACATAGAGGGAGAAGTGGAGGGGGATGGAGGGAGGGAGAAGTAGAGGGAGTGAGTGAGAAGTGGAGGAAGGGAGGGAGTGAGGGAGAGGTCGAAGGAGGGAGAAGTGGAGGGAGAAGTGGAGGGAGGTAGAAGTGGAGGGAGAAGTGGAGGGAGGGAGTGAGTGAGAAGTGGAGGGAGGGAGGTAGATGTGGAGGGAGAAGTGGATGGAGGGAGAAGTGGAGGGGGTGGAGGGAGAGAGAAGTGGAGGGAGAGAGTGAGTGAGAAGTGGAGGGAGGGAGTGAGGGAGGGAGAAGTGGAGGGAGGGAGAAGTGGAGGGAGGGAGAAGTGGAGGGAGAAGTGGAGGGAGGGAGAAGTGGAGTGGGGGTCGAGGGAGGGAGGAGGTGGGTCGAGGGAGGGAGGGTCGAGGGAGGGAGAAAGGGAGGGAGAAAGGGAGGGAGGGAGGGGTGGAGGGAGGGACGGAGGGAGAAGTGGTGGGAGCGGTGGAGGGAGGGAGAAGTGGAGGGAGGACAGGAGGGAGAAGTGGTGGGAGCAGCAGAGGGAGGGAGATGTGGAGGGAACGATGAGGGAGGGAGAAGTGGAGGGAGGGAGGGAGAAGTGAAGTGGAGGGAGGGAGGGAGAAGTGGAGGGAAGGATGAGGGAGGGAGAAGTGGAGGGAGGGAGAAGTGGAGGGAAGGATGAGGGAGGGAGAAGTGGAGGGAGGGAGAGAGAAGTGGAGTGGAGGGAGGGAGGGAGAAGTGGAGGGAAGGAGGAGGGAGGGAGAAGGGGAGGGAGGGAAGGAGGGAGAAGTGGAGGGAGGGCGGGAGGGAGAAGTGGAGGGAAGGATGAGGGAGGGAGAAGTGGAGGGAGGGAGAAGTGGAGTGGAGGGAGGGAGAGAGAAGTGGAGGGAGTGGTGGAGGGAGGGAGAAGTGGAGGGAGGGCAGGAGGGAGAAGTGGAGGGAAGGATGAGGGAAGGAGAAGTGGAGGGATGGAGGGAGAAGTGGAGTGGAGGGAGGGAGAGAGAAGTGGAGGATGGGCAGGAGGGAGTGGTGAAGGGAGGGATGAGGGAGGGAGATGTGGACGGAGGGAGTGAGTGAGTGAGAAGTGGAGGGAGGGAGGGAGTGAGTGAGAAGTGGAGGGAGGGAGTGAGTAAGAAGTGGAGGGAGTGAGGGAGAACTGGAGGGAGGGCGGAAGGCAGAAGTGGAGGGCGGGAGTGGTGGAGGGAGGGAGGGAGTAGTGGAGGGAGGGATGAGGGAGGGAGTGAGGGAGAAGTGGAGGGAGGGCAGTAGCGAGAAATGTAGGGCGGAAGAATTGGAGGGAGGGAGGGAGTGGTGGAGGGAGGGAATGGAGGGAGGGAGTGAGGGAGAAGTGGAGTGAGGGAGAAGTGGAGGGAGGGCGGGAGGGAGTGGAGGGAGTGAGTGGTGGAGGGAGGGAGGGAGATGTGGAGGGAGAGCGGAAGGGAGAGTGGGAGGGAGGGATGAGGGAGGGAGAGGTGGAGGGAGGGAGGATGAAGTGGAGAGAGGGAGAAGTGGAGTGGAGGGAGAAGTGGAGGGAGGGAGAAGTGGAGGGAGGGAGAAGTGGAGGAAGGTAGGGAGGGAGAAGTGGAGGGAGGGAGAAGAGGTGGGAATGCAGGAGGGAGAAGTGGAGGGCGGGAGGGAGGGAGAAGTGGAGGGAGGGCAGGAGCGAGAAGTGGAGGGCGGGCGAAGTGGAGGGAGGGAGGAAGTGGAGGGAGAGAGTGGAGGGAGGGAGTGGAGGGAGGGAGTGGTGGAGGTAGGGAGGGAGGGAGAAGTGGAGAGAGGAAAGAGGGAGGGAGAGGTGGAGGGAGGGAGAGAGAGGTGGAGGAAGGGAAACGTAGAGTGGAGGGAGAGAGAAGTGGAGGGAGGGAGGGAGAAGAGGTGGGAACGCAGGAGGGAGAAGTGGAGGGCGGGAGGGAGAGAGAAGTGGAGGAAGGGAGGGAATGGAGGGAGGGAGAAGTGGAGGGCAGGAGGGAGAAGTGGAGGGAGGAATGAGGGAGGGAGGAAGTAAGAAGTGGAGGGAGGGAGGGAGGGAGAAGTGGAGGGAGGGAGGCCGGGAGATAGAAGTGGAGAGCGGGAGGGAGTGAGGGAGGGAGAAAAGAAGTGGAGGGAGGGAGAAGTGGAGCGAGGGAGAGGTGGAGGGAGGGAGAAGTGGAGGGAGGGAGGGAGAAGTGGAGGGAGGGAGAGAGAAGTGGAGGGGAAAGTGGGTGGAGGGAGCGAGGGCGGGGGAAGTGGGTGGAGGGAGGGAGCGAGGGCGGGGGAAGTGTGTGGAGGGAGGGAGCGAGGGCGGGGGAAGTGGGTGGAGGGAGGGAGCGAGGGCGGGGAAGTGGGTGGAGGGAGGGAGCGAGGGCGGGGAAGTGGGTGGGCGGAGAAAGGGCGGGGGAAGTGGGTGGAGGGAGTGAGGGCGGGGGAAGTGGGTGGATTAGAGGGAGGGTGGGAGAAGTGGGTGGATTAGAGGGAGGGAGAGGGAAGTGGGTGGAGGGAGGGCAGGGGAATTGGGTGGAGGGAGGGCGGGGAAAGTGGGTGGAGGGAGGGAGGGTGGGGGAAGTGGGTGGAGGGAGGGAGGGTGGGGTAAGTGGGTGGAGGGAGGGAGGGCGGGGAAGTGGGTGGATTAGAGGGAGGGTGGGGGAAGTGGGTGGATTAGAGGGAGGGTGGGGGAAGTGGGTGGGGGAAGTAGGTGGAGGGAGGGTGGGTGGGGGAAGTAGGTGGAGGGAGGGAGGGCGGGGAAGTGGGTGGAGGGAGGGAGGGCGGAGGAAGTGGGTGGAGGGAGGGAGTGTGGAGGAAGTGGGTGGAGGGAGGCAGGGCGGGGGAAGTGGATGGATTAGAGGGAGGGTGGGGGAAGTGGGTGGATTAGAGAGAGGGTGGGGGAAGTGGGTGGAGCAGGGGAGGGAGGGCGGGGGAAGTGGGTGGAGCAGGGGAGGGAGGGCGGGGAAGTGGGTGGAGGGAGGGAGGGCGGAGGAAGTGGGTGGAGGGAGGGAGGGCGGAGGAAGTGGGTGGAGGGAGGGAAGGCGGGGGAAGTGGGTGGAGGGAGGGAAGGCGGGGGAAGTGGGTGGAGGGAGGGAGGGCGGGGGAAGTGGGTGGAGGGAGGGAGGGCGGGGGAAGTGGGTGGAGGGAGGGAGGGCGGGGGAAGTGGATGGATTAGAGGGAGGGTGGGGGAAGTGGGTGGATTAGAGAGAGGGTGGGGGAAGTGGGTGGAGGTAGGGAGGGTGGGGTAAGTGGGTGGAGGGAGGGAGGGCGGGTAAGTGGGTGGCGGAAGTGGGTGGGGGAAGTGGGTGGAGGGTGGGGGAAGTGGGTGGAGGGAGGGAGGGTGGATGGGGGAAGTGGGTGGAGGGAGGGAGGGTGGGTGGGGGAAGTGGGTGGAGGGAGGGAGGGTGGGTGGGGGAAGTGGGTGGAGGGAGGGAGGGTGGGTGGGGGAAGTGGGTGGGGGAAGTGGGTGGAGGGAGGGAGGGTGGGTGGGGAAGTGGGTGGAGGGAGGGAGGGTGGGTGGGGGAAGTGGGTGGAGGGAGGGAGGGTGGGTGGGGGAAGTGGGTGGAGGGAGGGAGGGTGGGTGGGGGAAGTGGGTGGAGGGAGGGAGGGTGGGTGGGGGAAGTGGGTGGAGGGAGGGAGGGTGGGTGGGGGAAGTGGGTGGAGGGAGGGAGGGTGGGTGGGGGAAGTGGGTGGAGGGAGGGAGGGTGGGTTGGGGAAGTGGGTGGAGGGAGGGAGGGTGGGTGGGGGAAGTGGGTGGAGGGAGGGAGGGTGGGTGGGGGAAGTGGGTGGAGGGAGGGAGGGTGGGTGGGGGAAGTGGGTGGAGGGAGGGTGGGTGGGGGAAGTGGGTGGGGGAAGTGGGTGGAGGGAGGGAGGGTGGGTGGGGGAAGTGGGTGGAGGGAGGGAGGGTGGGTGGGGGAAGTGGGTGGAGGGAGGGAGGGTGAGTGGGGGAAGTGGGTGGAGGGAGGGAGGGTGGGTGGGGGAAGTGGGTGGAGGGAGGGAGGGTGGGTGGGGGAAGTGGGTGGAGGGAGGGAGGGTGGGGGGGGAAGTGGGTGGAGGGAGGGAGGGTGGGTGGGGAAGTGGGTGGAGGGAGGGAGGGTGGGTGGGGAAGTGGGTGGAGGGAGGGTGGGTGGGTGGGGGAAGTGGGTGGAGGGAGGGTGGGTGGGTGGGGGAAGTGGGTGGAGGGAGGGTGGGTGGGTGGGGGAAGTGGGTGGAGGGAGGGTGGGTGGGTGGGGGAAGTGGGTGGAGGGAGGGTGGGTGGGTGGGGGAAGTGGGTGGAGGGTGGGTGGGGGAAGTGGGTGGGGGAAGTGGGTGGGGGGGGTGGGTGGGTGGGGGAAGTGGGTGGAGGGTGGGTGGGTGGGGGAAGTGGGTGGAGGGTGGGTGGGTGGGGGAAGTGGGTGGAGGGGTGGGTGGGTGGGGAAGTGGGTGGAGGGAGGGTGGGTGGGGGAAGTGGGTGGAGGGAGGGTGGGTGGGGGAAGTGGGTGGAGGGAGGGTGGGTGGGGGAAGTGGGTGGAGGGAGGGTGGGTGGGGGAAGTGAGTGGGGGAAGTGGGTGGAGGGAGGGTGAGTGGGGGAAGTGGGTGGAGGGAGGGTGGGTGGGGGAAGTGGGTGGAGGGAGGGTGGGTGGGGGAAGTGGGTGGAGGGAGGGTGGGTGGGGGAAGTGGGTGGAGGGAGGGTGGGTGGGGGAAGTGGGTGGAGGGAGGGTGGGTGGGGGAAGTGGGTGGAGGGAGGGTGGGTGGGGGAAGTGGGTGGAGGGAGGGCGGGGGAAGTGGAGGGAGGGAGGCGGTGAGGGCGGGGGAAGTGGAGGGAGGGAGGCGGGGTGGGTGGGGGAAGTGGGTGGAGGGAGGGAGGGCGGGGGATGTGGGTGGAGGGAGGGAGGGCGGGGGAAGTGGGTAGAGGGAGGGATGGAGGGGGAAGTGGAGGGAGGGAGGGGGAAGTGGGTGGAGGGAGGGAGGGAGGGAGGGAGGGCGGGGGAAGTGGGTGGAGGGAGGGAGGGCGGGGGAAGTGGGTGGAGGGAGGGCGGGGGAAGTGGGTGGAGGGAGGGAGGGGGAAGTGGGTGGAGGGAGGGAGGGGGAAGTGGGTGGAGGGAGGGAGGGAGGGGGAAGTGGGTGGAGGGAGGGAGGGAGGGCGGGGGAAGTGGGTGGAGGGAGGGAGGGCGGGGAAGTGGGTGGAGGGAGCAAGGGCGGGGAAGTGGGTGGAGGGAGGGAGGGCAGGGGAAGTGGGTGGAGGGAGGGAGGGCAGGGGAAGTGGGTGGAGGGAGGGAGGGTGGGGGAAGTGGGTGGAGGGATGGAGGGTGGGGGAAGTGGGTGGAGGGAGGGATGGAGGGCGGGGGAAGTGGGTGGAGGGCAGGGGAAGTGGGTGGAGGGAGGGCAGGAGAAGTGGGTGGAGGGAGGGAGGGAGGGCGGGGAAGTGGGTGGAGGGAGGGAGGGCGGGGAAGTGGGTGGAGGGAGCAAGGGCGGGGAAGTGGGTGGAGGGAGGGAGGGCAGGGGAAGTGGGTGGAGGGAGGGAGGGTGGGGGAAGTGGGTGGAGGGGTGGGGGAAGTGGGTGGAGGGATGGAGGGTGGGGGAAGTGGGTGGAGGGAGGGATGGAGGGCGGGGGAAGTGGGTGGAGGGAGGGCAGGAGAAGTGGGTGGAGGGAGGGAGGGAGAAGTGGGTGGAGGAAGAGGGTGGAGGGAGGCAGGGAGGGCGGGGGAAGTGGGTGGAGGGAGGGAGGGAGGGCGGGGGAAGTGGGTGGAGGGAGGGAGGGGGAAGTGGGTGGAGGGAGGGAGGGGGAAGTGGGTGGAGGGAGGGAGGGAGGGGGAAGTGGGTGGAGGGAGGGGGAAGTGGGTGGAGGGAGGGAGAGCAGGCGGGGAAGTGGGTTCAGGGAGGGAGGGGGAAGTGGGTGGAGGGAGGTGGAAATGGGTGGAGGGAGGTGGAAATGGGTGGAGGGAGGAAGGGCGGGGGAAGTGGGTGGTGGGAGGGAGGGCGGGGGAAGTGGGTGGAGGGAGGGAGGGCGATGGAAGTGGGTGGAGGGAGGGAGGGCGGGGGAAGTGGGTGGAAGGAGCGAGGGCGGGGTAGTGGGTGGAGGGAGCGAAGGCGGGGAAAGTGGGTGGAGGGAGCGAGGGCGGGGGAAGTGGGTGGAGGGAGCGAGGGCGGGGGAAGTGGGTGGAGGGAGGGAGGGCGATGGAAGTGGGTGGAGGGAGGGAGGGCGGGTGAAGTGGGTGGAAGGAGCGAGGGCGGGGTAGTGGGTGGAGGGAGCGAAGGCGGGGAAAGTGGGTGGAGGGAGCGAGGGCGGGGGAAGTGGGTGGAGGGAGCGAGGGCGGGGGAAGTGGGTGGAGGGAGGGAGGGCGGGGGAAGTGGGTGGAGGGAGGGAGGGCGGGGGAAGTGGGTGGAGGGAGGGAGGGCGGGGGAAGTGGGTGGAGGGAGGGAGGGCGGGGGAAGTGGGTGGAGGGAGGGAGGGCGGGGGAAGTGGGTGGAGGGAGGGAGGGCGGGGAAGTGGGTGGAGGGAGGGAGGGCGGGGAAGTGGGTGGAGGGAGGGAGGGCGGGGAAGTGGGTGGAGGGAGGGAGGGCGGGGAAGTGGGTGGAGGGAGGGAGGGCGGGGGAAGTGGGTGGAGGGAGGGAGGGCGGGGGAAGTGGGTGGAGGGAGGGAGGGCGGGGGAAGTGGGTGGAGGGAGGGAGGGCGGGGGAAGTGGGTGGAGGGAGGGAGGGCGGGGGAAGTGGGTGGAGGGAGGGAGGGCGGGGGAAGTGGGTGGAGGGAGGGAGGGCGGGAAAAGTGGGTGGAGGGAGGGAGGGCGGGGGAAGTGGGTGGAAGGAGGGAGGGAGGGTGGGGGAAGTGGGTGGAGGGAGGGAGGGTGGGGGATGTGGGTGGAGGGATGGAGGGCGGTTGAAGTGGGTGGAGGGAGGGAGGGAGGGCGAGGGAAGTGAGTGGAGGGCGGGGGAAGTGGGTGGAGGGAGGGCAGGAGAAGTGGGTGGAGGGCGGGTGAAGTGGGTCGAGGGAGGGAGGGAGGGTGGGGGATGTGGGTGGAGGGCGGGGGAAGTGGGTGGAGGGAGGCAGGGAGGCCGGGGGAAGTGGGTCGAGGGAGGGACGGAGTGCGGGGGAAGTGGGTGGAGGGAGGGACGGAGGGCGGGGGAAGTGGGTGGAGGGATGGTGTGAGGGAGGGGGAAGTGGGTGGAGGGAGTGAGGGAGGGGGAAGTGGGTGGAGGGAGGGAAGGCGGGGGAAGTGGGTGGAGGGAGGGATGGCGGGGGATGTGGGTGGAGGGAGGGAGGGCGGGGGAAGTGGGTGGAGGGCGGGGAAGTGGGTGGAGGGAGGGAGGGAGGGGGAAGTGGGTGGAGGGAGGGCAGGAGAAGTGGGTGGAGGGAGGGAGGGAGAAGTGGGTGGAGGAAGTGGGTGGAGGGAGGCAGGGAGGGCGGGGGAAGTGGGTGGAGGGAGGGAGGGAGGGAGGGCTGGGAAGTGGGTGGAGGGAGGGAGGGAGGGTGGGGGAAGTGGGTGGAGGGAGGGAGGGAGAAGTGGGTGGAGGAAGTGGGTGGAGGGAGGCAGGGAGGGCGGGGGAAGTGGGTGGAGGGAGGGAGGGCGGGGGAAGTGGGTGGAGGGAGGGAGGGAGGGAGGGCTGGGAAGTGGGTGGAGGGAGGGAGGGAGGGCGGGGGAAGTGGGTGGAGGGAGGGCAGGAGAAGTGGGTGGAGGGAGGGAGGGAGAAGTGGGTGGAGAAAGTGGGTGGAGGGAGGCAGGGAGGGCGGGGGAAGTGGGTGGAGGGAGGGAGGGCGGGGGAAGTGGGTGGAGGGAGGGAGGGCGGGGAAGTGGGTGGAGGGAGGGAGGGGGAAGTGGGTGGAGGGAGGGAGGGGGAAGTGGGTGGAGGGAGGGAGGGAGGGGGAAGTGGGTGGAGGGAGGGAGGGAGGGGGAAGTGGGTGGAGGGCGGGGGAAGTGGGTGGAGGGAGGGAGGGCAGGCGGGGAAGTGGGTGGAGGGAGGGAGGGGGAAGTGGGTGGAGGGAGGTGGAAATGGGTGGAGGGCGGGGGAAGTGGGTGGAGGGAGGGAGGGAGGGCGAGGGAAGTGAGTGGAGGGCGGGGGAAGTGGGTGGAGGGAGGGCAGGAGAAGTGGGTGGAGGGCGGGTGAAGTGGGTCGAGGGAGGGAGGGAGGGTGGGGGAAGTGGGTGGAAGGAGGGAGGGAGGGTGGGGGAAGTGGGTGGAGGGAGGGAGGGTGGGGGATGTGGGTGGAGGGATGGAGGGCGGGGGAAGTGGGTGGAGGGAGGGAGGGAGGGCGAGGGAAGTGAGTGGAGGGCGGGGGAAGTGGGTGGAGGGAGGGCAGGAGAAGTGGGTGGAGGGCGGGTGAAGTGGGTCGAGGGAGGGAGGGAGGGTGGGGGAAGTGGGTGGAGGGCGGGGGAAGTGGGTGGAGGGAGGCAGGGAGGCCGGGGGAAGTGGGTGGAGGGAGGGACGGAGTGCGGGGGAAGTGGGTGGAGGGAGGGACGGAGGGCGGGGGAAATGGGTGGAGGGAGGGTGTGAGGGGGGGGAAGTGGGTGGAGGGAGTGAGGGAGGGGGAAGTGGGTGGAGGGAGGGAAGGCGGGGGAAGTGGGTGGAGGGAGGGATGGCGGGGGATGTGGGTGGAGGGAGGGAGGGCGGGGGAAGTGGGTGGAGGGAGGGATGGAGGGGGAAGTGGAGGGAGAGAGGGGGAAGTGGGTGGAGGGAGGGAGGGAGGGAGGGAGGGCGGGGGAAGTGGGTGGAGGGAGGGAGGGCGGGGGAAGTGGGTGGAGGGAGGGAGGGCGGGGGAAGTGGGTGGAGGGAGGGAGGGCGGGGGAAGTGGGTGGAGGGAGGGCGGGGGAAGTGGGTGGAGGGAGGGAGGGGGAAGTGGGTGGAGGGAGGGAGGGAGGGAGGGGGAAGTGGGTGGAGGGAGGGAGGGAGGGGGAAGTGGGTGGAGGGAGGGAGGGAGGGCGGGGGAAGTGGGTGGAGGGAGGGAGGGCGGGGAAGTGGGTGGAGGGAGCAAGGGCGGGGAAGTGGGTGGAGGGAGGGAGGGCAGGGGAAGTGGGTGGAGGGAGGGAGGGCAGGGGAAGTGGGTGGAGGGAAGGAGGGTGGGGGAAGTGGGTGGAGGGATGGAGGGTGGGGGAAGTGGGTGGAGGGAGGGATGGAGGGCGGGGGAAGTGGGTGGAGGGCAGGGGAAGTGGGTGGAGGGAGGGCAGGAGAAGTGGGTGGAGGGAGGGAGGGAGGGCGGGGGAAGTGGGTGGAGGGAGGGCAGGAGAAGTGGGTGGAGGGAGGGAGGGAGAAGTGGGTGGAGGAAGAGGGTGGAGGGAGGCAGGGAGGGCGGGGGAAGTGGGTGGAGGGAGGGAGGGAGGGCGGGGGAAGTGGGTGGAGGGAGGGGGAAGTGGGTGGAGGGAGGGAGAGCAGGCGGGGAAGTGGGTTCAGGGAGGGAGGGGGAAGTGGGTGGAGGGAGGTGGAAATGGGTGGAGGGAGGTGGAAATGGGTGGAGGGAGGAAGGGCGGGGGAAGTGGGTGGTGGGAGGGAGGGCGGGGGAAGTGGGTGGAGGGAGGGAGGGCGATGGAAGTGGGTGGAGGGAGGGAGGGCGGGGGAAGTGGGTGGAAGGAGCGAGGGCGGGGTAGTGGGTGGAGGGAGCGAAGGCGGGGAAAGTGGGTGGAGGGAGCGAGGGCGGGGGAAGTGGGTGGAGGGAGGGAGGGCGGGGGAAGTGGGTGGAGGGAGGGAGGGCGGGGGAAGTGGGTGGAGGGAGGGAGGGCGGGGGAAGTGGGTGGAGGGAGGGAGGGCGGGGGAAGTGGGTGGAGGGAGGGAGGGCGATGGAAGTGGGTGGAGGGAGGGAGGGCGGGGGAAGTGGGTGGAAGGAGCGAGGGCGGGGTAGTGGGTGGAGGGAGCGAAGGCGGGGAAAGTGGGTGGAGGGAGCGAGGGCGGGGGAAGTGGGTGGAGGGAGCGAGGGCGGGGGAAGTGGGTGGAGGGAGGGAGGGCGGGGGAAGTGGGTGGAGGGAGGGAGGGCGGGGGAAGTGGGTGGAGGGAGGGAGGGCGGGGGAAGTGGGTGGAGGGAGGGAGGGCGGGGGAAGTGGGTGGAGGGAGGGAGGGCGGGGGAAGTGGGTGGAGGGAGGGAGGGCGGGGGAAGTGGGTGGAGGGAGGGAGGGCGGGGAAGTGGGTGGAGGGAGGGAGGGCGGGGAAGTGGGTGGAGGGAGGGAGGGCGGGGAAGTGGGTGGAGGGAGGGAGGGCGGGGAAGTGGGTGGAGGGAGGGAGGGCGGGGGAAGTGGGTGGAGGGAGGGAGGGCGGGGGAAGTGGGTGGAGGGAGGGAGGGCGGGGGAAGTGGGTGGAGGGAGGGAGGGCGGGGGAAGTGGGTGGAGGGAGGGAGGGCGGGGGAAGTGGGTGGAGGGAGGGAGGGCGGGGGAAGTGGGTGGAGGGAGGGAGGGCGGGAAAAGTGGGTGGAGGGAGGGAGGGCGGGGGAAGTGGGTGGAAGGAGGGAGGGAGGGTGGGGGAAGTGGGTGGAGGGAGGGAGGGTGGGGGATGTGGGTGGAGGGATGGAGGGCGGGGGAAGTGGGTGGAGGGAGGGAGGGAGGGCGAGGGAAGTGAGTGGAGGGCGGGGGAAGTGGGTGGAGGGAGGGCAGGAGAAGTGGGTGGAGGGCGGGTGAAGTGGGTCGAGGGAGGGAGGGAGGGTGGGGGATGTGGGTGGAGGGCGGGGGAAGTGGGTGGAGGGAGGCAGGGAGGCCGGGGGAAGTGGGTCGAGGGAGGGACGGAGTGCGGGGGAAGTGGGTGGAGGGAGGGACGGAGGGCGGGGGAAGTGGGTGGAGGGATGGTGTGAGGGAGGGGGAAGTGGGTGGAGGGAGTGAGGGAGGGGGAAGTGGGTGGAGGGAGGGAAGGCGGGGGAAGTGGGTGGAGGGAGGGATGGCGGGGGATGTGGGTGGAGGGAGGGAGGGCGGGGGAAGTGGGTGGAGGGCGGGGAAGTGGGTGGAGGGAGGGAGGGAGGGGGAAGTGGGTGGAGGGAGGGCAGGAGAAGTGGGTGGAGGGAGGGAGGGAGAAGTGGGTGGAGGAAGTGGGTGGAGGGAGGCAGGGAGGGCGGGGGAAGTGGGTGGAGGGAGGGAGGGAGGGAGGGCTGGGAAGTGGGTGGAGGGAGGGAGGGAGGGCGGGGGAAGTGGGTGGAGGGAGGGAGGGAGAAGTGGGTGGAGGAAGTGGGTGGAGGGAGGCAGGGAGGGCGGGGGAAGTGGGTGGAGGGAGGGAGGGCGGGGGAAGTGGGTGGAGGGAGGGAGGGAGGGAGGGCTGGGAAGTGGGTGGAGGGAGGGAGGGAGGGCGGGGGAAGTGGGTGGAGGGAGGGCAGGAGAAGTGGGTGGAGGGAGGGAGGGAGAAGTGGGTGGAGGAAGTGGGTGGAGGGAGGCAGGGAGGGCGGGGGAAGTGGGTGGAGGGAGGGAGGGCGGGGGAAGTGGGTGGAGGGAGGGAGGGCGGGGAAGTGGGTGGAGGGAGGGAGGGGGAAGTGGGTGGAGGGAGGGAGGGGGAAGTGGGTGGAGGGAGGGAGGGAGGGGGAAGTGGGTGGAGGGAGGGAGGGAGGGGGAAGTGGGTGGAGGGCGGGGGAAGTGGGTGGAGGGAGGGAGGGCAGGCGGGGAAGTGGGTGGAGGGAGGGAGGGGGAAGTGGGTGGAGGGAGGTGGAAATGGGTGGAGGGCGGGGGAAGTGGGTGGAGGGAGGGAGGGAGGGCGAGGGAAGTGAGTGGAGGGCGGGGGAAGTGGGTGGAGGGAGGGCAGGAGAAGTGGGTGGAGGGCGGGTGAAGTGGGTCGAGGGAGGGAGGGAGGGTGGGGGAAGTGGGTGGAAGGAGGGAGGGAGGGTGGGGGAAGTGGGTGGAGGGAGGGAGGGTGGGGGATGTGGGTGGAGGGATGGAGGGCGGGGGAAGTGGGTGGAGGGAGGGAGGGAGGGCGAGGGAAGTGAGTGGAGGGCGGGGGAAGTGGGTGGAGGGAGGGCAGGAGAAGTGGGTGGAGGGCGGGTGAAGTGGGTCGAGGGAGGGAGGGAGGGTGGGGGAAGTGGGTGGAGGGCGGGGGAAGTGGGTGGAGGGAGGCAGGGAGGCCGGGGGAAGTGGGTGGAGGGAGGGACGGAGTGCGGGGGAAGTGGGTGGAGGGAGGGACGGAGGGCGGGGGAAATGGGTGGAGGGAGGGTGTGAGGGGGGGGAAGTGGGTGGAGGGAGTGAGGGAGGGGGAAGTGGGTGGAGGGAGGGAAGGCGGGGGAAGTGGGTGGAGGGAGGGATGGCGGGGGATGTGGGTGGAGGGAGGGAGGGCGGGGGAAGTGGGTGGAGGGAGGGATGGAGGGGGAAGTGGAGGGAGAGAGGGGGAAGTGGGTGGAGGGAGGGAGGGAGGGAGGGAGGGCGGGGGAAGTGGGTGGAGGGAGGGAGGGCGGGGGAAGTGGGTGGAGGGAGGGCGGGGGAAGTGGGTGGAGGGAGGGAGGGGGAAGTGGGTGGAGGGAGGGAGGGAGGGAGGGGGAAGTGGGTGGAGGGAGGGAGGGAGGGGGAAGTGGGTGGAGGGAGGGAGGGAGGGCGGGGGAAGTGGGTGGAGGGAGGGAGGGCGGGGAAGTGGGTGGAGGGAGCAAGGGCGGGGAAGTGGGTGGAGGGAGGGAGGGCAGGGGAAGTGGGTGGAGGGAGGGAGGGCAGGGGAAGTGGGTGGAGGGAAGGAGGGTGGGGGAAGTGGGTGGAGGGATGGAGGGTGGGGGAAGTGGGTGGAGGGAGGGATGGAGGGCGGGGGAAGTGGGTGGAGGGCAGGGGAAGTGGGTGGAGGGAGGGCAGGAGAAGTGGGTGGAGGGAGGGAGGGAGGGCGGGGGAAGTGGGTGGAGGGAGGGCAGGAGAAGTGGGTGGAGGGAGGGAGGGAGAAGTGGGTGGAGGAAGAGGGTGGAGGGAGGCAGGGAGGGCGGGGGAAGTGGGTGGAGGGAGGGAGGGAGGGCGGGGGAAGTGGGTGGAGGGAGGGAGGGGGAAGTGGGTGGAGGGAGGGAGGGGGAAGTGGGTGGAGGGAGGGAGGGGGAAGTGGGTGGAGGGAGGGAGGGAGGGGGAAGTGGGTGGAGGGAGGGGGAAGTGGGTGGAGGGAGGGAGAGCAGGCGGGGAAGTGGGTTCAGGGAGGGAGGGGGAAGTGGGTGGAGGGAGGTGGAAATGGGTGGAGGGAGGTGGAAATGGGTGGAGGGAGGAAGGGCGGGGGAAGTGGGTGGTGGGAGGGAGGGCGGGGGAAGTGGGTGGAGGGAGGGAGGGCGATGGAAGTGGGTGGAGGGAGGGAGGGCGGGGGAAGTGGGTGGAAGGAGCGAGGGCGGGGTAGTGGGTGGAGGGAGCGAAGGCGGGGAAAGTGGGTGGAGGGAGCGAGGGCGGGGGAAGTGGGTGGAGGGAGGGAGGGCGGGGGAAGTGGGTGGAGGGAGGGAGGGCGGGGGAAGTGGGTGGAGGGAGGGAGGGCGGGGGAAGTGGGTGGAGGGAGGGAGGGCGGGGGAAGTGGGTGGAGGGAGGGAGGGCGGGGGAAGTGGGTGGAGGGAGGGAGGGCGGGGGAAGTGGGTGGAGGGAGGGAGGGCGGGGGAAGTGGGTGGAGGGAGGGAGGGCGGGGAAGTGGGTGGAGGGAGGGAGGGCGGGGGAAGTGGGTGGAGGGAGGGAGGGCGGGGGAAGTGGGTGGAGGGAGGGAGGGCGGGGGAAGTGGGTGGAGGGAGGGAGGGCGGGGGAAGTGGGTGGAGGGAGGGAGGGCGGGGGAAGTGGGTGGAGGGAGGGAGGGCGGGAAAAGTGGGTGGAGGGAGGGAGGGCGGGGGAAGTGGGTGGAAGGAGGGAGGGAGGGTGGGGGAAGTGGGTGGAGGGAGGGAGGGTGGGGGATGTGGGTGGAGGGATGGAGGGCGGGGGAAGTGGGTGGAGGGAGGGAGGGAGGGCGAGGGAAGTGAGTGGAGGGCGGGGGAAGTGGGTGGAGGGAGGGCAGGAGAAGTGGGTGGAGGGCGGGTGAAGTGGGTCGAGGGAGGGAGGGAGGGTGGGGGATGTGGGTGGAGGGCGGGGGAAGTGGGTGGAGGGAGGCAGGGAGGCCGGGGGAAGTGGGTCGAGGGAGGGACGGAGTGCGGGGGAAGTGGGTGGAGGGAGGGACGGAGGGCGGGGGAAGTGGGTGGAGGGAGGGTGTGAGGGAGGGGGAAGTGGGTGGAGGGAGTGAGGGAGGGGGAAGTGGGTGGAGGGAGGGAAGGCGGGGGAAGTGGGTGGAGGGAGGGATGGCGGGGGATGTGGGTGGAGGGAGGGAGGGCGGGGGAAGTGGGTGGAGGGCGGGGAAGTGGGTGGAGGGAGGGAGGGAGGGGGAAGTGGGTGGTGGGAGGGCAGGAGAAGTGGGTGGAGGGAGGGAGGGAGAAGTGGGTGGAGGAAGTGGGTGGAGGGAGGCAGGGAGGGCGGGGGAAGTGGGTGGAGGGAGGGAGGGAGGGCTGGGAAGTGGGTGGAGGGAGGGAGGGAGGGCGGGGGAAGTGGGTGGAGGGAGGGCAGGAGAAGTGGGTGGAGGGAGGGAGGGAGAAGTGGGTGGAGGAAGTGGGTGGAGGGAGGCAGGGAGGGCGGGGGAAGTGGGTGGAGGGAGGGAGGGCGGGGAAGTGGGTGGAGGGAGGGAGGGGGAAGTGGGTGGAGGGAGGGAGGGGGAAGTGGGTGGAGGGAGGGAGGGAGGGGGAAGTGGGTGGAGGGCGGGGGAAGTGGGTGGAGGGAGGGAGGGCAGGCGGGGAAGTGGGTGGAGGGAGGGAGGGGGAAGTGGGTGGAGGGAGGTGGAAATGGGTGGAGGGCGGGGGAAGTGGGTGGAGGGAGGGAGGGAGGGCGAGGGAAGTGAGTGGAGGGCGGGGGAAGTGGGTGGAGGGAGGGCAGGAGAAGTGGGTGGAGGGCGGGTGAAGTGGGTCGAGGGAGGGAGGGAGGGTGGGGGAAGTGGGTGGAAGGAGGGAGGGAGGGTGGGGGAAGTGGGTGGAGGGAGGGAGGGTGGGGGATGTGGGTGGAGGGATGGAGGGCGGGGGAAGTGGGTGGAGGGAGGGAGGGCGAGGGAAGTGAGTGGAGGGCGGGGGAAGTGGGTGGAGGGAGGGCAGGAGAAGTGGGTGGAGGGCGGGTGAAGTGGGTCGAGGGAGGGAGGGAGGGTGGGGGAAGTGGGTGGAGGGCGGGGGAAGTGGGTGGAGGGAGGCAGGGAGGCCGGGGGAAGTGGGTGGAGGGAGGGACGGAGTGCGGGGGAAGTGGGTGGAGGGAGGGACGGAGGGCGGGGGAAGTGGGTGGAGGGAGGGTGTGAGGGAGGGAGAAGTGGGTGGAGGGAGTGAGGGAGGGGGAAGTGGGTGGAGGGAGGGAAGGCGGGGGAAGTGGGTGGAGGGAGGGATGGCGGGGGATGTGGGTGGAGGGAGGGAGGGCGGGGGAAGTGGGTGGAGGGAGGGAGGGAGGGAGGGCGGGGAAGTGGGTGGAGGGAGGGAGGGAGGGCGGGGGAAGTGGGTGGAGGGAGGGCAGGAGAAGTGGGTGGAGGGAGGGAGGGAGATGTGGGTGGAGGAAGTGGGTGGAGGGAGGCAGGGAGGGCGGGGGAAGTGGGTGGAGGGAGGGAGGGAGGGAGGGAGGGCTGGGAAGTGGGTGGAGGGAGGGAGGGAGGGCGGGGGAAGTGGGTGGAGGGAGGGCAGGAGAAGTGGGTGGAGGGAGGGAGGGAGAAGTGGGTGGAGGAAGTGGGTGGAGGGAGGCAGGGAGGGCGGGGGAAGTGGGTGGAGGGAGGGAGGGAGGGCGGGGGAAGTGGGTGGAGGGAGGGAGGGGGAAGTGGGTGGAGGGAGGGAGGGAGAAGTGGGTGGAGGAAGTGGGTGGAGGGAGGCAGGGAGGGCGGGGGAAGTGGGTGGAGGGAGGGAGGGCGGGGAAGTGGGTGGAGGGAGGGAGGGGGAAGTGGGTGGAGGGAGGGAGGGGGAAGTGGGTGGAGGGAGGGAGGGAGGGGGAAGTGGGTGGAGGGCGGGGGAAGTGGGTGGAGGGAGGGAGGGCAGGCGGGGAAGTGGGTGGAGGGAGGGAGGGGGAAGTGGGTGGAGGGAGGTGGAAATGGGTGGAGGGCGGGGGAAGTGGGTGGAGGGAGGGAGGGAGGGCGAGGGAAGTGAGTGGAGGGCGGGGGAAGTGGGTGGAGGGAGGGCAGGAGAAGTGGGTGGAGGGCGGGTGAAGTGGGTCGAGGGAGGGAGGGAGGGTGGGGGAAGTGGGTGGAAGGAGGGAGGGAGGGTGGGGGAAGTGGGTGGAGGGAGGGAGGGTGGGGGATGTGGGTGGAGGGATGGAGGGCGGGGGAAGTGGGTGGAGGGAGGGAGGGAGGGCGAGGGAAGTGAGTGGAGGGCGGGGGAAGTGGGTGGAGGGAGGGCAGGAGAAGTGGGTGGAGGGCGAGTGAAGTGGGTCGAGGGAGGGAGGGAGGGTGGGGGAAGTGGGTGGAGGGCGGGGGAAGTGGGTGGAGGGAGGCAGGGAGGCCGGGGGAAGTGGGTGGAGGGAGGGACGGAGTGCGGGGGAAGTGGGTGGAGGGAGGGACGGAGGGCGGGGGAAGTGGGTGGAGGGAGGGTGTGAGGGAGGGGGAAGTGGGTGGAGGGAGTGAGGGAGGGGGAAGTGGGTGGAGGGAGGGAAGGCGGGGGAAGTGGGTGGAGGGAGGGATGGCGGGGGATGTGGGTGGAGGGAGGGAGGGCGGGGGAAGTGGGTGGAGGGAGGGAGGGAGGGAGGGCGGGGAAGTGGGTGGAGGGAGGGAGGGAGGGCGGGGGAAGTGGGTGGAGGGAGGGCAGGAGAAGTGGGTGGAGGGAGGGAGGGAGAAGTGGGTGGAGGAAGTGGGTGGAGGGAGGCAGGGAGGACGGGGGAAGTGGGTGGAGGGAGGGAGGGAGGGAGGGCTGGGAAGTGGGTGGAGGGAGGGAGGGAGGGCGGGGGAAGTGGGTGGAGGGAGGGCAGGAGAAGTGGGTGGAGGGAGGGAGGGAGAAGTGGGTGGAGGAAGTGGGTGGAGGGAGGCAGGGAGGGCGGGGGAAGTGGGTGGAGGGAGGGAGGGAGCGCGGGGGAAGTGGGTGGAGGGAGGGAGGGGGAAGTGGGTGGAGGGAGGGAGGGGGAAGTGGGTGGAGGGAGGGAGGGAGGGGGAAGTGGGTGGAGGGCGGGGGAAGTGGGTGGAGGGAGGGAGGGCAGGCGGGGAAGTGGGTGGAGGGAGAGAGGGGGAAGTGGGTGGTGGGAGGTGGAAATGGGTGGAGGGCGGGGGAAGTGGGTGGAGGGAGGGAGGGAGGGCGAGGGAAGTGAGTGGAGGGCGGGGGAAGTGGGTGGAGGGAGGGCAGGAGAAGTGGGTGGAGGGCGGGTGAAGTGGGTCGAGGGAGGGAGGGAGGGTGGGGGAAGTGGGTGGAGGGCGGGGGAAGTGGGTGGAGGGAGGCAGGGAGGCCGGGGGAAGTGGGTGGAGGGAGGGACGGAGTGCGGGGGAAGTGGGTGGAGGGAGGGACGGAGGGCGGGGGAAGTGGGTGGAGGGAGGGTGTGAGGGAGGGGGAAGTGGGTGGAGGGAGTGAGGGAGGGGGAAGTGGGTGGAGGGAGGGAAGGCGGGGGAAGTGGGTGAAGGGAGGGATGGCGGGGGATGTGGGTGGAGGGAGGGATGGCGGGGGATGTGGGTGGAGGGAGGGAGGGCGGGGGAAGTGGGTGGAGGGAGGGAGGGAGGGAGGGCGGGGAAGTGGGTGGAGGGAGGGCAGGAGAAGTGGGTGGAGGGAGGGAGGGAGAAGTGGGTGGAGGAAGTGGGTGGAGGGAGGCAGGGAGGGCGGGGGAAGTGGGTGGAGGGAGGGAGGGAGGGAGGGCTGGGAAGTGGGTGGAGGGAGGGAGGGAGGGCGGGGGAAGTGGGTGGAGGGAGGGCAGGAGAAGTGGGTGGAGGGAGGGAGGGAGAAGTGGGTGGAGGAAGTGGGTGGAGGGAGGCAGGGAGGGCGGGGGAAGTGGGTGGAGGGAGGCAGGGAGGGCGGGGGAAGTGGGTGGAGGGAGGGAGGGGGAAGTGGGTGGAGGGAGGGAGGGGGAAGTGGGTGGAGGGAGGGAGGGAGGGGGAAGTGGGTGGAGGGCGGGGGAAGTGGGTGGAGGGAGGGAGGGCAGGCGGGGAAGTGGGTGGAGGGAGGGAGGGGGAAGTGGGTGGAGGGAGGTGGAAATGGGTGGAGGGAGGTGGAAATGGGTGGAGGGAGGGAGGGCGGGGGAAGTGGGTGGTGGGAGGGAGGGCGGGGGAAGTGGGTGGAGGGAGGGAGGGCGCTGGAAGTGGGTGGAGGGAGGGAGGGCGGGGGAAGTGGGTGGAAGGAGCGAGGGCGGGGAAGTGGGTGGAGGGAGCGAGGGCGGGGAAAGTGGGTGGAGGGAGCGAGGGCGGGGGAAGTGGGTGGAGGGAGCGAGGGCGGGGGAAGTGGGTGGAGGGAGGGAGGGCGGGGGAAGTGGGTGGAGGGAGGGAGGGCGGGGGAAGTGGGTGGAGGGAGGGAGGGCGGGGGAAGTGGGTGGAGGGAGGGAGGGAGGGAGGGCGGGGGAAGTGGGTGGAGGGAGGGAGGGCGGGGGAAGTGGGTGGAGGGAGGGAGGGCGGGGGAAGTGGGTGGAGGGAGGGAGGGTGGGGAAGAGGGTGGGGGAAGTGGGTGGAGGGAGGGAGGGCGGGGGAAGAGGGTGGAGGGAGGGAGGCGGGGGAAGTGGGTGGAGGGAGGGAGGGTGGGGGATGTGGGTGGAGGGATGGAGGGCGGGGGAAGTGGGTGGAGGGAGGGATGGAGGGCGGGGGAAGTGGGTGGAGGGAGGGAGGGCGAGGGAAGTGAGTGGAGGGCGGGGGAAGTGGGTGGAGGGAGGCAGGGAGGCCGGGGGAAGTGGGTGGAGGGAGGGACGGAGTGCGGGGGAAGTGGGTGGAGGGAGGGACGGAGGGCGGGGAAGTGGGTGGAGGGAGGGAGTGAGGGAGGGGGAAGTGGGTGGAGTGAGGGAGGGGGAAGTGGGTGGAGGGCGGGAGAAGTGGGTGGAGGGAGGGAGGGCAGGCGGGGAAGTGGGTGGAGGGAGGGAGGGGGAAGTGGGTGGAGGGAGGTGGAAATGGGTGGAGGGAGGTGGAAATGGGTGGAGGGAGGGAGGGCGGGGGAAGTGGGTGGTGGGAGGGAGGGCGGGGGAAGTGGGTGGAGGGAGGGAGGGCGATGGAAGTGGGTGGAGGGAGGGAGGGCGATGGAAGTGGGTGGAGGGAGGGAGGGCGGGGGAAGTGGGTGGAAGGAGCGAGGGCGGGGAAGTGGGTGGAGGGAGCGAGGGCGGGGAAAGTGGGTGGAGGGAGCGAGGGCGGGGAAAGTGGGTGGAGGGAGCGAGGGCGGGGAAAGTGGGTGGAGGGAGGGAGGGAGGGCGGGGAAAGTGGGTGGAGGGAGGGAGGGCGGGGAAAGTGGGTGGAGGGAGGGAGGGCGGGGGAAGTGGGTGGAGGGAGGGAGGGCGGGGGAAGTGGGTGGAGGGAGGGAGGGTGGGGGAAGAGGGTGGGGGAAGTGGGTGGAGGGAGGGAGGGCGGGGGAAGTGGGTGGAGGGAGGGAGGGCGGGGGAAGTGGGTGGAGGGAGGGAGGCGGGGGAAGTGGGTGGAGGGAGGGAAGGTGGGGGATGTGGGTGGAGGGATGGAGGGCGGGGGAAGTGGGTGGAGGGAGGGAGGGAGGGCGAGGGGAGGGAGGCAGGGAGGCCGGGGGAAGTGGGTGGAGGGAGGGACGGAGTGCGGGGGAAGTGGGTGGAGGGAGGGACGGAGGGCGGGGAAGTGGGTGGAGGGAGGGAGGGTGGGCGGGGAAGTGGGTGGAGGGAGGGAGGGTGGGCGGGGAAGTGGGTGGAGGGAGGGAGGGAGGGCGGGGAAGTGGGTGGAGGGAGGGAGAATTGGAGGGAGGGACAAGTGGAGGGGATGGGGAGGGCGGGGCAGTAGGTGGTGAGGGGTAGGGGCTGGGGGCGGTGAGGGGATGGGGGCGGGGAGGGGGCGGAGAGGGGGAGGGGATGGGGGCGGGGAGGAGGCTGTTTTCTCTGCTGCAAGCCCTTGGTTCCGGATACCGTTTTAACCCGCCCGGACACCGGAAGCGCTGCACACGGGCACCGGAATCGGAAGTGGTCCCATTCCAGGTTCGCCGTGTCTCCGCTCCGGGTGCGGGTATTCAGCGGCGGAACCGCTTGTGGCGGCCGCTAAGGTAGGCGCTGTGCCTGGGTCGGGGTATGAGCTGGGACCGGGCGGTGGAGATCGGTCACCCTCATCCTCCTCCTCCCCCGGCCCCGCCCACAAAGCCGGCCCCACGTGATGCAGCTTCTCCCTGCAAGCCTGAGCCAAATGGGCTGAAGGGTCTCCTCCTGTGCGGTGTCTCCCTGAGATTTAGGATGGGTTGCTGTTGAATCTCTAAGAAGCCATTCAGCCCATCTGAATTCTTCAGGACCACAGCACAGTGTCTGGTCTCCTCTCTACCTTTGCCTCCTATCCTCGATTTTTTTTTGTTTTAGTTAAAAGCCATCAGTCCCACATTTTGATCTATGACATTTCGATTTGTTGGATGGATTTACACCCCACTTCAATCTCTTATTTGGAGCAAGGAGTCTTCCCCTCATGAAATATCCCACTTTATACCATATCCTCCAGTGCTAAACACCTCTAGTTTTGTTTTTGCTCATTCATTCATTCATGGAACGTATCTGTTGCTGACAAGATGTATTTGTTGGCCGTCCCAATGTGCGTTGAACTGAGAAGCTTGCTTCGGTCAATTCAGAGGTAGTCGAGCAGGATTCTGGGAGAACACAGTAAGCTAGGCAGCATCAGGAGGTGGAGAAGTCAATGTTTCAGGTGCAAACCTTCAGCCAATTCGGAGGGAAAATATGAGTTAACTACATTGCTGCGTGTCTGGGCTACCAGGTAAAGATGGCAGATTTCCAATTCTATAGGACATTAGTGAACTAGATGAGTTTTTACAACATTAGTCATCGTTAGAAAAGCTTTTAAATTCCAAAATCATTAACCGTGTATCCGAGAACTCTGTGAGAAGCTAGAGAAGTGAATGCTGGGCCTTTTGCTGAGATATTTGTATTATCGATAGTCACAGGTGAGGTGCCGTGGACTGGAGGTTGGCTAACGTGGTGCCATTGTTTAAGAAGGGTGGTAAGGACAAGCCAGGGAACTATAGACCAGTGAGCCTGACGTCCGTGGTGGGTAAGTTGTTGGAGGGAATCCTGAGGGACAGGATGTACATGTATTTGGAAAGGCAAGGACTGATTAAGGATAGTCAACATGGCTTTGTGTATGGGAAATCATGTCTCACAAACTTGATTGAGATTTTTGAAGAAGTGGGACTAGATTGAGTTGGGATATCTGGTCGACATGGACGGGTTGGACCGAAGGTCTGTTTCCTTGCTGTACATCTCTATGACTCTATGGCAGAGTAGTAGATGTGACCTATATGGATTTCAGTAAGGCTTCGACAAGGTTCCCCATGGGAGACTGGTTAGCAAGGTTAGATCTCACAGAATACAGGGAGAACTAGCCATTTGGATACAGAACTGGTAGAAGGTAGAAGACAGAGGGTGGTGGTGGAGGGTTGTTTTTCAGACTGGAGGCCTGTGACTAGTGGAGTGCCACAAGGATCAGTGCTGGGTCCTCTAGTTTTCATCATTTATATAAATGATTTGGATGTGAGAACAAGAGGTACAGTTAGTAAGTTTGCAGATGACACCAAAATTGGAGGTGTAGTGGATAGCGAAGAGGGTTACCTCAGATTAGAATAGGATCTTGACCAGATGTGGCAATGGGCTGAGAAGTGGCAGATGGAGTTTAATTCAGATAAATGCGAGGTTCTGCATTTTGGAAAAGCAAATCTTAGCAGGACTTATACACTTAATGGTAAGGTCCTGGGGAGTGTTGCTGAACAAAGAGACCTTGGAGTGCAGGTTCATAGCTCCTTGAAAGTGGAGTCGCAGGTAGATAGGATAGTGAAGAAGGCGTTTGGTATGCTTTCCTTTATTGGTCAGAGTATTGAGTACAGGAGTTGGGAGATCATGTTACGGCTGTACAGGACATTGGTTCGGCTACTGTTGGAATATTGCGTGCAATTCTGGTCTCCTTCCTACCAGAAGGATGTTGAGGCTTGAAAGGGTTCAGAAAAGATTGACAAGGATGTTACCAGGGTTGGAGGATTTGAGCTATAGGGAGAGGCTGAACAGGCTGGGGCTGTTTTCCCTGGAGCGTCGGAGGTTGAAGGGTGACCTTATAGAGTTTTACAAAATTGAGGGGCATGGATAGGTTTAGTAGACAAAGTCTTTTTCCTGGGATCGGGGGAGTCCAGAACTAGAGGGCAGAGGTTCAGGGTGAGAAGGGAAAGATATAAAAGAGACCTAAGGGGCAACTTTTTCACGCAGAGGGTGGTGCGTGTATGAAATGAGCTGCCAGAGGAAGTGGTGGAGGCTGTCACAATTGCAACATTTTAAAGGCAAATGGATGAGTATATGAATAGGAAGGGTTTGGAGGGATATGGGCTAGGTGCTGGCAGGTGGGACTAGATTGGGTTGGGATATCTAGTCGGCATGGACAGGTTGGACTGAAGGGTCTGTTTCCATGCTGTACATCTCTATGACTCTATAACTAAATTCAAATTTATCCATGTCACATTGGGATTCAAACCAATGTTACCAGAACATTAGCCTGGGATTCTGATGTTTACTTGTCAGTGGCGTTACATGTGCACCACCACTACCTTCCTTAAATAATGAGGAAAATATTTCTCTCCTATCTACTGTACCTGGTCCCATTGCCCTTATAGCACTTTGAATGCTGATATTCTAAGAGACTGCATGAAGCCTGGTTTTGAGCAAATTAATTGAAAACCTAAAATGCTTTTGAACTCTTGGAGGAGAAACTGCAAAGGTCACAGACTTCCATTTCCTGTCCAAGTGTATAAACGTCCACAAAGGAAAGGAAGCACCTCCACTTTCTCTCTTTCTAACTGCCCTTTTATTTTCTGTCTGTTGAGGATGTCAACACTTTTTCCCTCACTCTTTCCCCGAGTGACAGAGTCTTTGTGGTTTAATCTTGATCGACCATGTGTGGATGAAAATGAACTCCAACAACAAGAGAACCAACATCAGGCTTGGGTCAGTGTCTGTGTGTGTATATGCGGATTCGTATTTTTTTTCAACTTCTGTCTCTGACAGTTTTTTTTTAATTCATGGGATGTGGGCATCGCTGGTTAGACCAGCATTTGTTGCCTATTCCAATTGTCCAGGGGGCAGTTAAGAGTCAACTACATTCTATGGGTCTGGCATCCCATGTAGGCTAGATTGGGTAAGGACAGCAGATTTCCTTCTCTGAAGGACATTAGTAAATCTGATGGGGTTTTCCTGACAGTTGACACTGGTTAATGGTCATCATTAGGTGCTTAATTCCAGATTTTTATTGAATTCTTCCATGGTGGGACTCGAACCTGGATCCGCAGAACATGATTTAGGTCTCTGGATTAATAGTCTTGCAATAATACCACTATGCCATTACCTCCACTCTATTTATATAGCTAGTCTAGAATGTTGATAGTTAAGCATTTTTTGATAATAACACCATTTAATGCCAAGAAGCAATAGTTAGACTTTGCCTTGATGGAGATGGTCATTGTCTGGCACTTAATACTTATCAGACAAAGCCTGGATATTGTCCAGGCTGTGTGTGTGCAGTTAAGTGATGTGACCTGAATAGAATGGGAACAATCCCAGATGTGAAAATGGCAATTTCTAGCACTGGGAATGAAAATTAAGCAGAGAATGCCCTCAGTTTGAAACAGCACAGACACTATCCAGTACAGGAACAATGGGCCAAAAGGCCGCCTCCAACATTACAATTCTGTGATTTTAAACAACTCTTCACATATTGATGTTAGTAGGAGGAAACAATTAAAGTTTAAAGTTGTAACAAATTAAAACTATTACAGTGAAGAATATTTCTGGTTGTGCTATATGTTCCTAACAATGTAAGGGATTAGGGTTAGATGTTGAGGAAACTCAGGTTGTCATGAGTAATGGGGCTGAGTGAGCTGCATTTTTAGAGTGGTGGTTTCAGTAGCATGCTGTTCCAAATTTTATTTCTCTCATTCTCATTCTCTCTCTCTCTCACACACACATCCTGTACACAGTTGCAGAGTATTGCTGAGAAGAACAATACTTTGGTCCCAATTGGAAAGCCTGCCTCTGAGGTGAGTGTCTGACTGGGTCCTGGCTTTCTGTAATAAACCTTGTTGTTAGATTCGCTGAGATCTCTTTGCGTTATGAGGTTAGGGAAATGCTGGTCAAGAATGGAGCAAAGACTCAGCATAAGGGGTTGGCTGTTTTGGAATGAATTGACGAACATTGCATGGAGGTATGTGAATCTTCTGAATTCTCCACCCCAAGAAACCTGAGATATTCAACTAAATCAGTTAGGATTGTATTCACTGGAGTTTAGAAGAATGAGGGGGAATCTCATAGAAACCTATAAAATTCTAACAGCACTGGACAGGGTAAATGCACGAAGGATATATCCGATGACCAGTGAGTCCAGAAGCAGAGATCACAGTCTAAGGGGTAGGCCATTTAGGACTGACATGAGGAGAAATGTCTCCACCCAGAGAGTGGGTAGTCTGTGGAATTGTCTGCCACAGAAAGCGGTCAAGGTCAAAACATTGTGTGATTTAAAGGAATTAGATATTGCACTTGGGATGAAAGGGATCAAGGGACATGGAAGAAAAGCAGGAACAAGTTATTGAATTGGATGATCAGCCATGATCAAAATGAATGGCAGAATAGTCTTGAAGGGCCGAATGGCCTACTCCTGTACCTTTTTTTCTATTTCTATCAATAAATTTCTGATCTCAAAGGAAATTAAGGGATACAGAGACTGGGCAAGAAAGCAGAGTTGATGTCAGGGCTTGGGCTGGATCGTATTTAATGGCAGACCAGGTTTGAGGAATCAAGGGAACAATGCCTGTTCACATTCATTATGTTTCTTAGGACATTGGTTAGTTCAGTCAGTTGGACAGCTGGCTTACAATGCAGAGTGATGCCAACAGCATGGGTTCAATTCCTGCACTGGCTGAGGTTCCGTGAAGGATTCTCCTTGTCAAACTCTCCCTTCACCTGAAGCATAATGACTGTCAGATTGTACACCATCGGCCGTCTCTCTCTAAAAAGGGAGCAGCCATATGGTCTGGTAAGACGATGGTGACTTCATCCCACGAGAGGGAGTTCAACAGAGTTTTGGCAATACGGCAAAGTATTTTTGGAAACAATTGTATTTGAAGTTTAAGTGGTGATCTAATTAAGATGTTTAAAGGACTGCATTGAAATTTTTTCATCATTCATTCATGTGATTTACACATCACTGGATGGGTCAGCATTTATTGCCCATCCATAGTTGCCTTTGAGAAGATGGTGGTGAGCTGCCTTCTTGTGCTGCTGCAGTCCACATGATGTAGTTAGACCCACAACGCTGTTAGGGTGGGCGGTTGGTGGAATGGTTCTTAAGATCCTGAAGAAATGGCAATATATTTCCAAGTCAGGATGATGAGCAACCGGTATCCTTCTGACAAATAGAACTGAAGATTTCAAAACTGAGATTGCTGGATGTTTCTTGGATGAAGATCATGATAGTTATAAAACCGAACTGGGAGAATGGAGTTAAAATACAAATCAATTGTGATTTAAGTGAAGTGAAACAGGTTCAAGGAATTGCATGGCCTTCTACTAAGACCTGTAGACCATAGAACATAGGAGCAGAAGTAGGCCATACAGCCCTTTTGAATCTGCTTCTTCATTCATGATTGATCTGATAATCCTCAACTCCATTTCCCTGCCTTTTCCCCATAGCCCTTGATTTGCTTCCTGATTAACAATTTCTGTATTTCAGCCTTGAATATACTTAATGACCCAGCCTCTGCGATAAACGATTCCATAGATTTACCACCTTCTGAGAGAAGAAATTCCTCCTCATCTCTGTCTTAAATATGTGCTCCCTTTGTTTAGAATGATGCCTTCTGGTCCTAGACTTTCCCAATGGGGAAGCAACTTCTCCAAATCTACCCTGTCAAACCTAAGATGTTTCAATAAGGCCACCTCACATTTTTCTATATTCCAATGAGTACAGATCCAGCCCACTCAACCTCTCCTCATAAGACTGAACCTCTATACCTAGTTGCAACTGAGTGAACCTTTTCTGGACTGCCTCCAATGGCAGCATATCTTTCCTGAGATAAGGGGCCTTACACTGTTCACTGTATTCCAACTGTGGTCTGACTAGTGCTTTGTACAAAACCTCCGTATTTTTATCTTCCATTCCCTTTGAAGTAAAGGCCAACATTCCATTTGCCTTCTCTATTATCCACTGTACTTGGATGCTAGCTTTTCGTGATTCATGGAGAAGGAGTCCCAAATCCCTTAGTGTTCCAGCTTTCTGCAGTTTTTCTCCATTTAAATAATATTCATGCCCAATGTGAAATATAATCAGGGTTTATAGAATATCTTCAATATATATCTGGGATTTTTCAATTAAATATTTAAATGTGTGGTGTGCAATGAGGAAGTGTCGTCAGTCTGTTTTGTGTTTGATGTCATGTTGTGATTGCGCACAGCAGAACTATGATGATGAGGAAGAGGAGGATGATGAGGATGACGAGGACAGTGAAGAGGACTCTGAGGAAGATGAAGACATGCAGGACATGGATGAGATGAATGATTACAACGAATCTCCAGATGATGGAGAGATAAATGAGGTGAGTGGGGTAACGGCCAGAGGAATGGGTGCTGGAGCATAGCAGGGTGGGATCCCCATCTGTTCTAGTACGGAATCACTTGTACCCCGTTGGGGAAATAGTTTATTTTACAGGGCTGCTATGTTATGTTTGTCACAAGTGAGTCAACTGTTGAAATGAGGAGGGGGTTTGGTAATGAGAATTGCACAAGCTTAAAGAAACACAACACTGCGTTTTGTTTGTGAGGCCTAGATAACCTCAACATTCAGCCCTGGCTCCAGTTCCCAGCTGAACTGTAAAAGGTGCTCTCTGATTGTGTTAATGACTGCCCTTGTTCTTAGCTATTTCAGTCAGGAGATCTGCTGTCATGGTCTATCAAATTTGTCTGTTTTTCACTATCACTATCCATCCACTCCTCGCATCCACTGTCAACAGTCTGTAAGTGCTCTGCGAGTCATTCAACTACACCTTTCTGCCCTACTCCCAACTCCAATGGGTTTGTTTTTCTTTATTCAGGGAATGAGGGCATCACTCGCTGGGCCAGAATTTCTTGCCCATCCCTAGTTGCCCCTTGAGAAGGTGGTGGTGAGCTGCCTTCTTCAATTGCTGCAATCTGTATGTTGTTGGGGTAGACTCTCAATGCTGTTAGGGAGGGAGTTCTAGGATTTTGACCGAATAAAACAGGGTATATACTTCCAAGTCAGGATGGTGAGTGGCTTGGAGGGGGTGATGTTCCCATACATCTGCTGCTCTTGTCCCTCTAGATGGAAATAGTGGTGTGTGGATGGTGTTAACTAAGGAGACTTGGTAAGTTTACTGCAGGGCAGAGCATCTTTATTCATTGTTATGTTCAGATCTGGCAATAACTCACTGAACTTCTTAGTCATAGTCATAGAGATGTTCAGCACAGAAACAGACCCTTCAGTCCAACTCATCCATGCCGACCAGATATCCCAACCTATTCTAGTCCCATTTGCCAGCGCTTGGCCCATATCCCTCTTAAACCCCTCCTATTCATATATCCACCCAGATGCCTTTTAAATGTTGCAATTGTACCAACCTCCACCACTTCCTCTGGTAGCTCATTTCATACACGCACCACCCTCTGTGTGAAAAAGTTGCCCTTAGGTCCCTTTTATATCTTTCCCCTCTCACCCTAAACCTATGCCCTCTAATTCAGGACTCCCCCACCCCAGGGAAAAGACTTTGTCTATTTATTTTATCCATGCCCCTCAAGATTTTATAAACCTCTAAGGTCACCCCTCAGCCTCTAATGCTCTAGGGAAAACAGGCCAGAGCCTAGTCAGCCTCTCCATATAGCTCAAATCTTCCAACCCTGGCAACATCCTTGTAAATCTTTTCTGAACCCTTTCAAGTTTCACAACATCCTTCCTATAGAAAGGAGACCAGAATTGCACGCAATATTCCAAAAGTGGCCTAACCAACGTCCTGTACAACTGCAACATGACCTCCCAACTCCTACACTTGAGGCTCTGACCATTAAAGGAAAGCATACCAAACACCACCTTCACTATTATATCTACCTGCTTCTCTACTTTCAAGGAGCTATGAACCTGCACTCCATGGTCTCTTTGTTCAGCAACATTCTCTAGGACCTTACCTTTAAGTGTATAAGTTTTTTTCCTTGCAGATCGACATGGAAGGTGCAGAGCAGGATCAGGACCAGTGGATGATCTAAAAGGCCTTCAACTGTCTCTCTGCGCTCTTCAAATCCAGGCATTGACTTCAGTTTATTTTCCAACTTTGACGCTGGGACCAAGAGACACGAGTGGAAAAAGACCAGTCCAGTCACAAATACATGCACCCTTCTCCTCCATCCCCCACTTCCAGCCCTAACCTTGACTCCTGCAAATCCCTAGGTTTCTCCGAATGGCTAATGATCGCTCTCTTCCAGACTAAACGGGAAGCCATTCAGTCCCTTGGGTTTGGTCATAGCTGTTCTGTCTCTCCTCCACATGCTTAGGTTCTACAACCCTCGAAGATGTGATTCCATGGCCTGATGAAATCAACTTCCATCTTGAGGTTTCAGTTGACTATCTCCCTCCTTTCCTCAGACAAAAAGTTCTGGATTTACACAGCCTATTCCCATGCCAGGGAAATGATGTTTGTGGAATTTGTGGAATCAATTATCCAGTGGGCTGTTGCCATCCTGTCTTATGGTTTGTAGAATCAAAATGGTTTTTGGAGCAGGTCTCTCTGAGATCCCAACCTCAGCCCAAAGGTCAAGGAGCTAAGGTGAGACCAGGTACAATTTGTGTTACATTCAGCCCAAATGCTCCATGCTGCTCTTCATCACACCTTTTTGAACTTCAACTTTCAGCACACCCTTCCCTCCCTCCACTTCTCCTTCAGCTCTTTTAATTTATCTTCAATGCATCTCAGCTGTTCACCATTTAACCACTGCCTGCCATGGCAAGTTCCACATTCTCACCAGGAAACTGATTCTCCTCCAAAGACAGGATTGAAAGCAACCTTGCTCTGTTCATTGCAGTTTTCTATTTACTGCCTCTATTGAACAATTCCTTGAGGATATTTCTGGTGAACTTTTAAAATAAAATGTTTTCTTTTGAAATCTCACTGATGGTCCTCCCTGTGTGTTTATTTTGTAATTATCTTTAGCCTCAGTTTGAAACACTCTCAGGACAGGTTCTGGTACTGAGACTGGCTCTAATGTAACAAGGGCTATGTCAGGTTCCAACCGATCGATTGTGACAGGGAACTCTCTAGTCAGAGGCATAGACAGACGTTTCTGCGGCTGATAGCGAGAAATCCGAATGATGTGTTGCCTCCCTGATGCCAGATTCAAGGATATTCCTGACAGAGTGCAGAATATGCTCAAAAGGAAGAGGAACCAGCAGGGGGTCATTCTACACATTGGAACTAATGAGATAGAAAGAGAAAAGGACAAGATTCTGAGAGAAGAAGATAGAGATCAGTCTGAGACTCTTGTGAAAAGGAGCAAGTCAAACAGGGCAGGCAGGAACAAAGCAGAGAACGAGTTAGGATTGATAAATTAAACTGCATTTATTTCAATGCAAGAGGCCTAACAGGGAAGGTAGGTAAACTTAGGGCATGATTGCGAACTTAGGACTGGGATATCAGAGCAATTACAGAGACACAACTCAGGGATGGACAAAGAGAAAGTGAGGACTGCAAATGCTGGAGATCAGAGTTGAGAGTGTGGTGCTGGAAAAGCACAGCAGGTCAGGCAGCATCTGAGGAGTAGCAGAATTGACGTTTTGGGCATAAGCCCTTCATCAGGAGGGCTTATGCCCGAAAGGTCGATTCTCCTGCTCCTCGTATGGTGCCTGACCTGTGCTTTCGCAGCACCACGTTCTGGGATGGACAAGACTGGTAGGGAGGATATTCCTGGGAATACATCCAGGGAAGGTATTAGGTGGAACTGAGAAATAAGGAAGGGATGATCACCTTGTTGGGATTACACTTGGACCCCCAGTTGTCAGTAGGAAGTTGAGACACAAATTTGTAAAGAGATCTCTGTTATCTGTAAGAATAATAGGGTGGTTACGGTAGAGGATTTTAACTTTCCAAACGTAGATTGGGACTGCCATAGTGTTAAGGACTCAGATGGAGAGGAATTTGTTCAGTATGTACAAGAAAATTTTCTCATTCAGTATGTGGATGTACCTATTAGAGAAGGTGCAAAACTTGACCTACTCTTGGGAAATAAGGCAGGCCAGGTGACTGAGTGGGAGCACTTTGGGACGAGTGACCATAATTCTATTAGTATTAAAATAATGATGGAAAAGGATCTAAAAGTTAAAGTACTAAATTGGAGGAAGGCCAATTTTGATGGTATTAGGCAAGAACTTTGAAAAGTTGAATGGAGGCGGTAGTTTGCAGGTACAGGGATGGCTGGAAAATTGGAAACTTTCAAAACTGAGATAACAAGAGTCCAGAGACAGTATATTCCTGTTAGGGTGAAAGGAAACGCTGGTAGGTGTAGGGAATGCTAGATGACAAGAGAAATTGAGGTTTTGGTCAAGAAAAAGAAGGAAGCATATGTCAGGTATAGACAGCAGAGATTAAGTGAATCCATAAAAGAGTATAAAGGCAGGAGGAGTATACTTAAGAGGGAAATCAGGAGAGCAAAAAGGGGACATGAGATGGCTTTGGCAAATAGGGTTAAGAAGAATCAAAAGGGATTCTAACAATACATTAAGGACAAAAGTGTAACTAGGGAGTGAATACAGATCCTTAAAGATCAGCAAGGCCGCCTATGGAGACCGCAGGAGATGGAGAGATATTAAGTGAGTATTTTGCATCAGTGTTTACTGTGGAGAAGGATATGGAAGATAGAGAACGTGGGGAAATAAATAACATCTTGAAAATGTCCATATTACAGAATAGGAGGTGGCTGAATGTCTTAAAATGCATGAGGGTGGATAAATCCCTGAGACCTAATCAGGTGCCTTCATCATCTTCCTGATGAAATGCTATTGTTGGTGAAACATTCTCCTGCTCCTTGGATGCTGCCTGACCAGCTGTGCTTTTCTAGCTCCACACATTTTGACTCTGTTTTCTAGCTTCTGCAGTTCTTACTTTCTCCTTAGAGGGATATAGGCCAATTCAAGCAAATGTGGCTTGTTTTGTTTGGGTGACTTGGTCGATATGGACGAGTTCGACCGAAGGGTCTGTTTCCGCGCTGTGCTACTCTTAATCTGAAAGTAAAGTCCCCTTGAGACAATCCCCATCAAACACTCCCAGCACAGGGACAGCATAGGGCTAGATACAGAGTAAAGCTCCCTCTATATTGACCCCATCAAACATTCACAGTACAGGGTTAGATACAGAGTAAAGCTCCCTCTACATTGACCCCATCAAACATTCACAGTACAGGATTAGATACAGAGTAAAGATCTCTCTATACTGTCCCCATCAACCACTCACAATACAGGGTTAGATGCAAAGTAAAGCTCCCTCTACACTGTCTCCATCAAACATTCCCAGGACAGGGACAGCGCAGGGATAGATACAGTTTTTCTCTATACTGTTTCTTAGCTCTGTTATGTTGTATTCTGTTTATCAGTGAGATTAACAGTTTAGTTCCAGATAACTGTCATCTTGGATGCAGTCCTAGAACTCGTTTTACCTTTCACCCAGATTCATCTCATGCCCTTATTTTAGCAGAGAGAGAATTGGGTTGAGGTTGTGACTGTGGACCTGATGTATGTCAATTATTTTTAATAATTCACTGCTTCTTATTGTTGGTGATAAGCCCAGCTTTACCTATTGATTAATTACCCTTGAAAAGATGTTGTTGTGTTGCCTTAGGAACAGGAGTAGACCATTCAGCCCACCAAGCCTGTTGTGTCATTCTGCATGATGGTGGTATATCAAACATTTCAATGCCTTTTACTCTCTTTGTCTCCATAACCTTATATGCCACTGGCAATAATAAAACTATCAAACGCTACCTTAAAAACATCTTTAAAGACTAAGCTCTCACAGCTCTCTGTGGCAGAGAATTTTCAAGGTTCATAACCCTTTAAATAAAAAAAATCTTCCTTATCTCGATCTAAGTGGCATCTCCTTATTTTTAAATTGTGCCTCCAGGTTTTGGACTCCCGATCAACCAGGAGAAACTCATCACAATTAATAATCTCTTTGTTGTCTGTACTGGACTCCCACAACAGCTGTTCCCCCTGCTCCTCCTCTCTGTCTCTGTCAAAAATGTATGACCCACCATTTTACTTCCAGTTCTGAAGAAAAGTCACATTGGACCTGAAACGTTACCTCAGTTTTACTCTTCAGAGATGCTGCCAGACCTACTGAGTTTCCCCAACATTGTCTATGTGAGGATTTAGTTCTGGCAAATTTTTTTTTGAAGACTGTTGGTCAAGGAGAGATTTGATGGGAGGCCCATTTTGGATTTTGATAGAAGTACTAGGGAATATGGTTTCCCTCAGCAGAGACATTGGTAGCTAAAGGTGATAAAATTAAAACAATCAGCAAAAGAACAAGATGGTTTTGACAGAAAATTTCTTCTGAGAGAGGCTTGTTAAGATCTTGAATAAGCTGCCTGAAAGGGCAGTGGAATCCAATTTTACAGGATCCTCAAAATTGGACATTTGCTTGAACAGAACAAATTTGCAGAGCTATGATAAAACATTGGAGTTTGGATCTCATTGGAATAGTTCTTTCAAAGAGCCAGCTCAGGCACAATGGACAGAATGGTCTCCTGCATAAAGTCACACTTTATTTATTGTTCGTTTTATACCAATTCCACGTGGGGCTCATCTTACATTATCCCCCAGTTTCATCAGCCAAGGTTCAAATAGTGCCTTTTCAATGCTGTACAATCTAAGGATGTCAGGCCAGATCCCTTTGCCTGTTTCTGCAGCATTGAGATATGTTTTGTACCGCTACAGAGAAAGATCTTGCACTCCTCCAGAACCTGTCTCATGCTCAGTACATCCCTAATCAACATCTCACACACAGACATTTTTTAGCCATGCCACAGACAATAAAGACTTATTTTATGAACAGTTATAGACTACGTTACTATCAATTTGAACACAGGAAGATCCCACAAACAGCAATGAGATAATGAGCAGGGAATCTGCTGATAGTATTCTGGTATAGTGACTTCAGGATCACTGACTGTCCTCACCCAAAAGACAAAGACAGGCACTTGTGACAACTTCCTCAGTACCACAATGGGACTCATCAAAAATAGGAGTGGGCCATTCAGCCCTTTGAGCCTGCTTCATCGTTCAATATGACCATGGTTGATCGTCCAACTCAATTTTTCTTCCCCATTAGCCCCCAAGAAGTATATCTAACTCCTTTTTGAAAACATTCAGAGTTTGGCATCAACTGACTTCTATGGCAAAGAATTTCACAGGCTCCCCACTCTCTGGGTGAAGAAAGTTTTCCTCATCTCAGTCCTAAATGGCCTACCCCAAATCCTACTAACTGTGCTCCTGGCTCTGGACTCTCCAACCATCAGGATCATCACTCTTGCATTTATCTTATCTAGTCCTGTCAGAATTTTATACATTTCTAGGAGATCTCTCCTCATTCTTCTAATGAATTGACTCAAAACCATTCAGAATCTAGAACTGGTATGCTGCAGGAGGCTATTCGGCCCATTGTAGCTGCATAGGCCATCCAAATGTGGACAAGTGTCATTCTCCTACCTTCTCCCAACAACCCACATCCTTCTAACCAGGAGGAGGTGGAACCTCCCTCGCCACAATTGACAGAATGCAGAGATTGTAGGATGGATGTAGGACAGGACTGCAGAGGTTCAAGAAAGTAGCTGACCACCACCTTCTCAAGGGTATCTAGGGAAAGGCAATAAATGCTGGCCCATCCAGTGACATACACATCCCTTAAGTGAACTACAACAAGCAATGTCAGTCAGGCTAACACAGATACCATGAATGCCAACAATTTGCATTTATATGTCATCTGGAACAGTTTAAAAAATTTCAAGGTATCCTACATGAGAGATTATCAAACACTGAGCCACATAAGGAGCTACATACGGAGCTATTAGGACAGTTAGCCACATAAGGAGCCACATAAGGCGCTATTAGGACAGTTAGCCCAAAGCTCAGACAGAAAAATGAAAACTGAGGTTTTTTGCAGTCTGGGATTGCAGGAGAAAAACATGTTTTGTAAGCAAATCAGCCACAGCTGAAAAGATACAGGATAAGAAGTACAGAAACAGTTAGATAAAACACAAAGGATTGAGTTCAATAAAGACCTTGAGACAGTTCCGATAAAATAAAAACCTTCCAGCCAGTCTCAACCTCTGCATCATTAAACTACTCACTGCTGTTTTGTTTTTGGTTCAGTCATAGCATACAAGTGTCAACATTTGTCACTGATGACTAATTGTCTTTCAGAAGGCATTGGGCACAACAGAGTGGCTTAAAGGCCAGACTGGGTAAAGGTGATAGACCTCCCCTTCCATAAATATAGCTTGTACAGAAATCTCCATATATTGATTCACAGAGTACTGTTCTTTGCAGATAAAAAGCAACTGTACACACACTGTACCTGTTCCAATTCAACAAAATAAGTGGGCCATTTTTTGGTTCAGGAAATGTCTTGATTGATTCAAGTCAACTTGCTTGGTTTAAAATTTAACAAGGTTTAGTAGTTAAATGTCAGAAGGGAAATGTTCTGTTGGCCTTCACTGCAGAAGAAGGAAATCTTGTTGTGGCTATACATGGCCTTTGTGAGACTACATCCAACCACAAGCCTATGGGTCAAGTGCTGAAAATGAGATTAGAATGGATAGATGGTTAGATGGCCAGCATGGACACAATGGGCTGAAGGGTCTTTTTAAAGATTATAAAAACTCCATGATTGTATTGTGTGCAGGTTAGGTCTTCTTTTCGAGGGAAGAATCAATCTGGTGAACCTTCATTGCACTTCCATTGAGGAAGTGCAATGAAGGTTCACCAGATTGATTCTTGTGTTGGCAGATCTATTGTTTGCAGAGAGACTGGGTCAACTGGGCCTGTATTTACTGGGATTTAGACACATGAGTGGGAATCTCACTGAAATGTTTACAATTCTGTCAGAGCTGGATAGACTGGATGCAGGACTGACGTTTACACCGGCCAGTGATTCCAGATGAAGGGGTCATGATCTCAGGATATGGGGCAGGCCATTTCAGACTGAGATGAGAAGTTTGTTCACTCAGGGGGTAGTGAACCTGTAGGATAAATTTAAAAAGATTGAGGGGAATTTCTTCTTACACAGAAGGTGGTTCGTGTGTGGAATAAACTTCCTGAGGAAGATTAGATTAGGTTAGATTACTTACAGTGTGGAAACAGGCCCTTCGACCCAACAAGTTCACACCAACCCTCCAAAGAGCAATCCACCGAGACCCATCCCCCTACATTTACCCCTTCACCTAACACTACGGGCAATTTAGCATGGCCAATTCACCCAACCTGCACATTTTTAGACTGTGGGAGGAATCCGGAGCACCCGGAGGAAACCCACGCAGACAGGGGGAGAATGTGCAAACTCCACACAGAGTTGGAAGTGGTGGGGTGTGGGTACAATTACAAAGTTTAAAAGATATTTGGATAAAAACATGAATAGGAAAGGTTTGCAGGGACATGGGGCAAGGAGCAGGCAGAGCACAGCAATTCAGGCAGCATCCGAAGACAGGCAAAATCGACGTTTCGGGCAAAAGCCCTTCGAAGGGCTTTTGCCCGAAACGTCGATTTTGCCTGTCTTCGGATGCTGCCTGAATTGCTGTGCTCTTCCAGCACCACTGATCCAGAATCTGGTTTCCAGCATCTGCAGTCATTGTTTTTACCTCGCAAGGAGCAGGCAGGCAAGACTAGTTTAGTTTAGGATTATTTACAGCATGGACTGGTTGGGCTGAAGGGTCTGTTTCTGTGCTGTATGACTCCATATGGAGACAAAGCTATTGAATATGTTTAAGAAAGACTTATTGATAGATTTCTAGAGGCTAAAGATATCCTTGAACCCTTGAGGGTCTTCAAGGGAACCATGGCATTTCTCCCCCCTGTCCAATTTCTCAGCTAATTCCTCCAGCATTTCCATCCGTTGGTCTCAAACATTCTCTCTGCCCTGGAGTTCGGGTTGCAAAACCTTCCATTGCAACAATATTTGATTTGTACAGTTTCCCTTTAGGAGAGAGATGGATTTTCAGAATATCAGATGCTGCCTGAACTGCTGTGCTTTTCCAGCACCACTTTAATCTAGACTGTTGTTTCCAGCATCTGCAGTCATTGCTTTTACCTTCAGGAAAGAGGGTACAGAACAAGACTCACAGGCAGATTTGAAAAGAAGACAGCAGTGCTGTCGGGACAGAAACTAGTCTGAAATCAATAGATGAGGTGGGAAGAAGAATATTGTGCCCTGCCTACTTTGATCTGAACATTATGGGCACATTGTGAATGCCCAAAAATCAGGCCCTTTTATTACCAGTCTCGTAACATAACCACTACATGACCATTCTCAATGCATAGAGAAGATAAGATGGGAAGGTGATGGCCTAGTCGTATTATCATTGGACGGTTAATCCAGAGACCCCAGGTAATGTTTGAATCCTGCAACTGCAGATGGTGGAATTTGAATTCAATAAAAATCAGAATTAAGTGTCTAATAATGTCAATTGTTGGGAAAAACTCATCTGGTTTACTAATGTTGCTTCAGGGAAGGAAACTGCCATCCTTACCTGGTCTGTACTACATGTGATTCCAGACCCATGGTGATGAGGTTGACTGTTTACTATACTCTAGGCAATGAGGGATGGGCAATAAATGTTAACCTGGCCAGCGACTCCCTCATCCTGTGAATGAATAGAGAAAAAAAATTAAGAATGATATTTCAGAGCTATAATTTCCCATTGTCAGCTGTGACCAATATCTCTGGGTCAGAATGTTGAGGGTTCACTTTAGTTATTTTTAAAAAATATTCATTTGAGAGATGAAGGCATCGCTGGCTATGCCCACATTTATTGTCCATCCCAGAGGGCAACTAAGAGTCAACCACATTGCTGTGGGTCTGGGGTCACATGCAGGTCAGACCAGGTAAGAATGATAGTTTCCTTCACTAAAAGAACATTAGTGAACCAGATGGGTTTTCAACTGGCAATGGATTCACAGTCATCATTAGATGAATAGTTCTAGATTTTTATTGAATTCACCATCTGCCACAGTGGGATTTAAACCTGGGTCCCAGGACATTACCTGGGTCTCTGGATAAAACAGCCCAGTGATAATAACACTAGGCCATCCCCTCCCCTAAATTTGAGCATAGAATTCATGTTGACAGGGGCAGCACTAAGTCAGTAGGCGAAAGTGAGGACTGCAGATGTTGGAGATTAGGGTTGAGAGTGTGGTGCTGGAGAAGCACAGCCAGTCAGGCAGCATCCGAGGAGCACGAAAAGGCTTTTGCCTGAAGCACTGATTCAGTGTCAAGCTGTTAGAGATGTTATCTTTCAAGGGAGATATGAAACCAAAGCCAGCCTCAGATTGACATAAAAATCATTATTTGAAATAAAATGTTATCAAGTATTGTGTCCAACTCTCGGCACTGAATTTTCAGAAGGACGTCAAGGCCTTGGAGAGGTTGCACAGGACATTAACTAGAATGATAATAGGGTGAATGTCTCCAGTTAATGTGCAGACATTGGATAAACTTGGATTTTTCTCCTTAGAGTAAAAGTAGGGATGCGTTGTTGCGAACATAAAAGGCTTTGGTGAGACCACATCTGGAATACTGTGCATAGTTTTGATCCTCTTACCTGAAGAAGGGTGTAATTGCATTGGACACAGTTCCGAAAAGGTTCATTCGATTAATTCCAGAGATGAAAGGCTTGTCTTATGTGGAGAGATTGAACAGTTCAGGCCAATACTTGCACAAGTTTAGAAGAACAAGAATAGACCTAATTGAGATCGATAAGATGCCAAATGGGATTGGCAAAAAAGACAAAGACAGGACATTTCCTCATGTGGGGCAATCTAGAACAAGAGTAATAATTTTAGGATAAGGGATAGCAGATTTAAAACAGAGATGAGGAGGAATTACTTCTGTCATTGGGTTGTGAATCTGTGCGATTCACTCCCACAGAATGCAGTGGATGCCAGGAGAGACAGGTTTTTAATTAATAATGGGTTAATATATGATGGACAGTGGGCAGGAAAGTGGAGTTGAGATCAAAATGAGAGCAGAGCTGAAAATGTGTTGCTGGAAAAGCGCAGCAGGTCAAGCAGCATCCAAGAAACAGGAGAATCGACGTTTCGGGCATAAGCCCTTCTTCAGGCTTATGCCCGAAACGTCGATTCTCCTGTTCCTTGGATGCTGCCTGACCTACTGCGCTTTTCCAGCAACACATTTTCAGCTCTGATCTCCAGCATCTGCAGTCCTCACTTTCCCATCAAAATGAGAGCAGCCATGACTGTGTTAAATGGAGGAGCAGGCTTGAGGGGCTGAATGGCCTATTCCTGCTCCTAGTTCTTATGTTTTGAGAGCAGAGAAGAGAGAGTTGATCGACCATGAAGGGTTTTGGTTGAGTCAATGAGAGGAAACTATTTCCAGTAGTGGGAGGGTCAATCACCAGAAGGATACAGTTTGCAACCTGAGGACAAGATGAGAGTATATATTAAGGTAGCAACATGCTGCCTGAAACAGCAGTGGGAGAAGATACAATGTTTTCAGACAGGAACTGAATAAATACTTTACATGGGAAAAATCTACAGGACAAAGGAGAAACATTGAGGTAAGGTGGAAGAGGATCTAATTAGAAAGCTCCTTCAAAGAGCTAGTACAGGCTCAATGGTTTCCTTCTGTATGAAATTATTCTACAATTTTAAGAGCAGAGAAATTCACCCTCAAACAACAACACCAAAGATTACCTGGTGACTCAGTGAGATTCTGATAATTATTACACTGTATAAATGTATATCTTAGCCACAGGAGTAAGCCACTGTGCTGAGAGACAAGTGACAATATGATAAATAAACCTAAAGCTAATCTAATTTTTCAGCATCCCCTTACTTCTGAAGAATCACTCTCGTTCTCTGCCTTAAAAATACTCTCAGCCTCTGCTTCCAACACCTTTTGGGGGAGAGAGTTCCAAAGCCTCACAATCCTTTGAGAGAAACATGTCTCCTCATCTCTGTCTTAAATTGAAGTTGTAAACAATGTTCCCAGGTTCTTGACTCTCTCCCAAAAGGAAACATCTTGTTTATCCATTTTAAGCTTTAATATCCTCAAAAGGAACTTCAGTTCTCCCTCAGGATTTGCATAATCCAAAGTGCCTCAACACTGTGTGAGAGTGAGATAAATTAACGTACAGGTTAGGAAATCTCTTTTCCAAACCTCACAGAGAAAAGACAAAACAACTGTAGAAACAGCAACAGATAAGCTTGAAAAAGCAGCAAAACTTGCATTGGCCTATCAGCCTTGCCATTTCAATGTTCCAAGATTAACATTTGGAGTTTAAAACAGTGTCAGATTTGCTGAGCATTTTGTTTCTTTTTCTGATGCCGGTGATTGTGCTGGGAAAGTTCAAAAGTGTTTTGCACACAGTCCGTTTCCAGGCGAGTATTTTCCTAATTCTTTCAGAGGATGTGGATGTCGCTGGCTAGGCTAACATTTACTGTCCATCCCAAATTGCCCAGAGGGCAGATAAGAGTCAACCATATTGTTGAGGGTCTGCAGATACATGTAGGCCAGACCAAGCAAGGATGGCAGTTTCCTTCCTTAAAGGACATTAATGAACCAGATGGGTTTTCCACCAACAATTGGCAACAGTTTCATGGTCATTAGACTCTTAATTCCAGATTTTTAGTGAATTCAAATTCTCAGGATTCAAACCTGGATTCTGAGAACATTAGCTGAGTCTCTGGTTAATAGTCTAGCAATAATACCAATAGCCCATCGGCTCCCTCTGAGTATCCTTCACTTGTGGAATCAACAACAATTCACTCTAAAAGTGGTCTGTACCCTGTTGAATAAGTGGCTAATGTTCATCACTCCGATTAAAATAAATTTTAGAATAATTGAAACGAAGAACAGATATAGCACAGAAGGAGGCTCTTCAGCCCATTGGGTTTGTCCTGATTCTTTGCAAGAATAAATGAGCTCATCCTGCTCCCCAGCATATTTCCCCCTATTCTCTCATAGAGTTACATCTAAATCATTTATATAAATGACAAAAAGCAGTGGTCCCAGCATCAGACCGTGCAATGCACTGCTGGTCACAGGCCTCCAGTCAAAAAAGCTCTACTACCATCCTCTGCCTCAGACCTTGCAGCCAATTTTCTATCCAAGTGACTAGTTCTCCCTGTGTTCCATGTGATCTAATCTTGTTAACCAGTCTATAATGAGGAACCTTGTTGAATGTTTTACTGAAGTCCATATAGACAACATTCACTGCTCTGCCTTCACCCATCCTCTTTGCGACTTCTTCAAAAAACTCAATTAATTTGACTATTTGCAATGAAAAATCTCTGCAAGCCGATAGTGCAATTGTGGAATGTAGGAGATCTTAGATGCAGGAAAACACATTTTCAGGGTTTGACGTTTGAGCAGATTCAGCTCAAAAGTTTATAAGCTCAGAGGCTGATTATAGTCACAACAATACTTCAGAGAGGAGGAATGTTACCTGGATTCTTTACATAGGGGAAATCGTATCCTTTAAAATAGGATCTTCTGATTTGATCAGCGTTGAGGGAAAGGAAGTTGTGACTGTGAATGAGGCAAGTAGGGAGACTCAGAGTGTAGGAGTTTTGGCATGTCTGCCTCTGCAATTGTCCAATAGGTTTGAAATTCTGTCAGCTCTGTTGGACGGGAACAGGGTGGTAATGCTAAATGACCATGGCTTGTGGTACAGGAAGTTATTCAACTGGAGGGAGCAACAAGGAATGTTGTGGGTGTAGGGGACTATATAGTGAGGAGGATTGACATTATTCTTTACACCTAAGAGTGTGAGTCCACACAGCTGCCCAGTACCGGAATTTGGAACATCTGTTCAGGGCTGGAGAGGAACTTGCAGTGGGAGGGGGAGAATCCAGTGGCTGTGACCAAACAGGAACCATTGTCACAGCTAGGCCAGATTACAAATGAGGAGGTTGGAGAGATGGAAGCTCCATTTTTGTTTGTTTTTCTTTTTCCTTTCTGTAAATAAAAGCTCATATTTGCACTTGTCTGGTTGCTTGTCTGCCTGTGGTGTTCCCTGACTGGATGGTAAAAAGCTGCGGGCCTAAACTGGGTAGCGCTGACTTAGTGTTCAGATGGGAAAGTAGCCACAGACTGGTAAACTGTGTGATGTGGTGTTTAAACTGCAATGTGGGTGAAAGATGGGATTATCTGTCTGAGGGTGTATTGGCCATGTAGATGCACAGCTAAGATGGTACAGCTGCAAGGGATATTGGTATTAATGTGGATGTCTCCTGAGTGGCACATTATTCTGGGAATGGCATGTGGTAAAATGGAGCTGGAATTAGATGCCGTGGTCCGGTATATGTATTTGTTGCAGTAAGTTTGTTAACATACAGTGAGAGAGCTCGCGAGACCCTGTGGCAAAAAGCCCTCCGTGATACATAATGCATCCCAGATATCCAAAAAGTAAGGTTCGGGCTGATGTAAAACAGCATTTTGAAAAATTCAAGATAATCAGGCAGGGTCAATCTGGTTTTGTGAAAGGGGGAACCAGGTTTAACCAATCTATTGGGTTTTTTGAGCTACTAATATCTTACATGTTGTGGATAAAGGGGATCTGGTGGATGCCCTCTACTTAGGATATGCAGAAGGCATAAGGTGACAAATTATACGTTATTGTGGAATGCAAAAGCTCATGGTGTAGGGGGTAGAGTATTGCCATTGACTGGCTAATAGGAAACACAGAGGGGGTGGATATGGGGCATTCTCAGGTTGGCCAAATGTAATCAGTGCAACAAGAGAGCAGCGCTGCCCATCAATATTCCCTCAATTTATACCAATGATGTAGATACTGACAAGAAACGGGATTGCAGGAATAATAAGCTAAAACAAATTCTCACTGAAAGCAAAGAACGGTGACAGAAAGAGTCAATCAACGCCCTTACCCCGAGACCAGCCCAAGGTTAATGTGGGAGAAACGCGCCAGAGCCCTGGCCATGAGACACAGCGCGCGCATGCGGACAAGGGGAGGGGGCCGGTAGGGGCTCCACGTGGGTCGAGGAGGAGGAGGACAGGGAAGGAGGGCGCACGCGCAATCCGCTGCAGAGTGCGCCGCGTGCAGCCGGTTACAGGTGAGAGGGGAATGGAGGGGAGTGCGCGTGTGTGACAGGTCTGACCCCTCAGCCCTGGGACAGTGTCAGGTAACCCCACCCCCCCCAGCCTCGGGCAGTGTCAGGTAACCCTATCCCCCGCACTCCCCTCCAGCCCGGGCAGTGTCTAGTAACCCCATCCCGCCCGGGCAGTGTCTACTAACCCCATTCCCCCCCTCTCAGCCCCGGGCAGTGTCTAGTAACCCCATGCCGCCCGGGCAGTGTCTACTAACCCCATTCCCCCCCTCTCAGCCCCGGGCAGTGTTTAGTAACCCCATCCCGCCCCCTCCAGCCCGGGCAGTGTCTAGTAACCCCATCCCGCCCGGGCAGTGTCTACTAACCCCATTCCCCCCCTCTCAGCCCCGGGCAGTGTCTAGTAACCCCATCCCGCCCGGGCAGTGTCTACTAACCCCATTCCCCCCCTCTCAGCCCTGGGCAGTGTCTAGTAACCCCATTCCCCCCCTCTCAGCCCCGGGCAGTGTTTAGTAACCCCATCCCGCCCCCTCCAGCCCGGGCAGTGTCTAGTAACCCCATCCCGCCCGGGCAGTGTCTACTAACCCCATTCCCCCCCTCTCAGCCCCGGGCAGTGTTTAGTAACCCCATCCCGCCCCCTCCAGCCTGGGCAGTGTCTAGTAACCCCATGCCGCCCGGGCAGTGTCTAGTAACCCCATTCCAACCTCTCAGCCCCGGGCAGTGTCTAGTAACCCCATTCCCCCCCCCCCCCCCTCTCAGCCCCGGGCAGTGTCTAGTAACCCCATCCCGCCCCCTCCAGCCCGGACAGTGTCTAGTAACCCCATTCCCCCCCTCTCAGCCCCGGTCAGTGTCTCGTAACCCCATTCCCCCCCTCTCAGTCCCGGGCAGTGTCTAGTAACCCCATTCCCGCCCGGGCAGTGTTTAGTAAACCCATTCCCCCCCTCTCAGCCCCGGGCAGTGTTTAGTAAACCCATTCCCCCCCTCTCAGCCCCGGGCAGTGTCTAGTAACCCCATTCCCCCCCTCTCAGCCCCGGGCAGTGTCTAGTAACCCCATTCCCCCCCTCTCAGCCCCGGGCAGTGTCTAGTAACCCCATTCCCCCACTCTCAGCCCCGGGCAGTGTCTAGTAACCCCATCCCGCCCCCTCCAGCCTGGGCAATGTCTAGTAACCCCATCCCGCCCCCTCCAGCCCGGGCAGTGTCTAGTAACCCCATTCCCCCCCTCTCAGCCCTGGGCAGTGTCTAGTAACCCCATTCCCCCCCTCTCAGCCCTGGGCAGTGTCTAGTAACCCCATTCCCCCCCTCTCAGCCCCGGGCAGTGTCTAGTAACCCCATCCCGCCCCCTCCAGCCCGGGCAGTGTCTAGTAACCCCATCCCGCCCCCTCCAGCCCGGGCAGTGTCTAGTAACCCCATTCCCCCCCTCTCAGCCCTGGGCAGTGTCTAGTAACCCCATTCCCCCCCTCTCAGCCCTGGGCAGTGTCTAGTAACCCCATTCCCCCCCCTCTCAGCCCCGGGCAGTGTCTAGTAACCCCATTCCCCCACTCTCAGCCCCGGGCAGTGTCTAGTAACCCCATCCCGCCCCCTCCAGCCCGGGCAGTGTCTAGTAACCCCATTCCCCCCCTCTCAGCCCCGGGCAGTGTCTAGTAACCCCCATTTCCCCCCCCCCCCCAGGCAATGTCTAGTAACCCCATTCACCACCACCCCCCCCCTCAGCCCCGGGGCTATGTCTAGTAATTCCATCCCCCCCTCAGCCCCGGGGCAGTGTCTAGTAATTCCATCCCCCCTCAGACCAGTGGTCACTCGAGGCACAGGGAGTGACCCACGGACATGAGCGCCTTTAGAGTGTGGCTTTGGGAGAGAGTCTCCCTGGGCAGCTCCCCCCCCCCCCCCCCAAGGCTGGCTCTGAAGTGATTGCTTGTGAATGACTGAAAGGTCAGTAGATTTCTGATGGAGTTTGAGAATGGAGAGGGCTGTGTAGGGGAGATAGGGAGCTGGGTGTGAGGCTGGGGTGGCTTAGAAGGGAGGGTACTCGGTGAGTTTGTGGTGGCAGTAGGTGGTCAGAGTTTGGTTTCCATCCCTCTCTCCGTTAATCCATATTTCACTGCATTTCCTACTTAAATGAGTCATACAGATGTGCCACTGTTAGAATTTGCCACATTGAGTCTGAGTCATCATTGGTTTGGTAATTCTGTACTGTCCTGCGTGACATTTCCCGAGTTTTAAAACAAAAAAACCCCCTGAAAAAAGTCCTTGCGAAGGTTTGTTTGTGTCGAGTGCTGATGATGTGACTGGCTTCTGCCTTTCCAAATAAATGTTCTGGCTCTGTGGTCAGTCAATTATTCAATCTGTTGAAGATCGGTGAGCTGAGTAGAGCCCAGGCTTCACGCCAGACTCCAGCCTGTACTAAAAGAGTGCAGAGTCAGAGGGGACATTTTAAAAGTAAAACTATATGCTGGAGATTAATCTTTTCAAACTGAGTGTTTTACTTGAGAATTTGCTTAACTTTACATTAAACTGCTTAAAATGATTCTTGAGCATCAGGAAGGGTTGTAGATCAAGGCCAATAAGTCCTGTAAACCAATCTTGTCCCTCAATTAATTAGTTAATATCATTGGAAACAGATGATCCAACTGTTTTCATACTGTAGTTTGTGGGGCTTGCTTTGTGTAGATTGGCTGTTGCGTTTCCTAACCAGCGAGAACTCCAGAAGCCCTTCCAAAGCGATTTGCAGCGTTCTCTGGAAGACAGCATGTAGTTTGCATTTTTTATTTTGCATGTTTTGAGGGAGCCTGTTAACAGTGAAGTTTGATATTTTGGAATACATTTTGGCTGATTTTGAGTTAGTTGTAACAACGGAGAGGAAGCCTATGATTCTCTACATGCTGGAGAATGGATGTCTCGCTCCTCGGGTGTCCTGCATATACTTGGTGGGGTGGTGGGAGGCATGCATGTAAATTTCTGATACCTTGGGCTATGTATGAGATGGCAGAGTGCCATCTGCACATGATGGGGAGATAAGGTGTGTTTGGCACATGTGGAAGAAACAAATATCTGAATAACAGCAAAAAAGTTAAATTTGAAGCTTTATTTTCTTTTTTTGTGCATGAAATACATTTGTATTTTTAACTAACATTGTCTTGCAATTCACATGGATAAAGATTGGCGGATTCATACTCTTAAAATGTTTGTTGTATTTGCACCTATGGTGACCAGAACTTCAAATGGAAGGGTGTATAAAAGAGCAAATATCGCATACGTCGTTGTTTGCTCATAAACAGCAGAAAGATTGGCAATGTAACTTTGCTAACTTGATTCTCATCTAATCGTTCTCCCTTGCTTTCCCTCCCTTGCTTTCCTTCTCATGTAGCCCACCTCACTCCAATCAATTCAATTCAGAAGGCAACTCGTAGATATGTTTGGAACGGTTTTTGTATTGCTGACATTTTTGTTTGAATGTGACTTAGTCGAATGAGTGGGTTCTGCTGACCTTGCTTTTTGAGTTTTTCATTCTCTATTTGAATTGCTGTGCTTTAGCTGGGTGACAATTATAAACAAAACCCAAAAGAGGATAAATTACATACAACTTCATTGGTCACTGAGGGGGCAGTTCAATCACATTGCTGTGGGCCTGGAGTCACATGTAGATTAGACAGGGTAAAGGTGGTAGGTTTTTCTTCGCTAGGACATTAGTGAGCCAGACAGATTTTTCTCACAATTGACAATGGTTTCCTGGTCATCATTTGACTCTCCATTCCACATTTGTTTAATTGAATACAAATTCCAACCTCGGTCCCCAGAACATAACTTGGATATTGGCGTTAAGAGCTTAGAGAGAATACCACCAAGCCTTCATCACATCACCTCATATTGCAAATGTATTTATCTTTTAAATTTTGGACTCGGACTTAAAATATGAACTCTTTGTCTCTCCATAAATGTTGCCAGACCTACTGAGTTTCTCCATCATTTGGTTTTTCTTTCAGGTCTTCAGCATCCTCAGTAGAGTCATAGAATTCTACAGCATGGAGACAGGCCATTTGACCCAAACTGGTCCAAGCTGACCAAAATGTACATCCACACCAATATGGAGGAAACTGCATGATATATCAAGTGTGCTCTCACCAATGTAACTCGAGCACAAACTCATTATTGCTGTTCTCCAAGCCCCTTGCAGCAAAGGCCAACATGTTTTTTTTGTCTTTCAAATTGTCCTATAAAACACAAGTTCCAGGATTTGTCATTGTGATTGCTAACCTAATCAGTACAATGTAATTATTCATCAGGTCTTTGTATCTAAGTGGCAGGCATGCTGAAGGTGTTTGGTTGGAAGTACTCATAGAGTCGTATAGTCATAGAGATGTACAGCATGGAAACAGACCCTTCGGTCCAACCCGTCCATGCCGACCAGATATCCCAACCCAATCTAGTCCCACCTGCCAGCACCTGGCCCATATCTCTTAAAACCTTTCCTATTCATATACCCACCCAATTGCCTCAAGTGTTGCAATTGCACCAGCCTCTACCACTTCCTCTGGCAGTTCATTCCATACCCGTACCACCCTCTGTGTGAAAAAGTTGCCCCTTGGGTCTCTTTTATATCTTTCCCCTCTCACCCTAAACCTATGCCCTCTAGTTCTGGACTACCCGACCCCAGGGAAAAGACTTTGCCTATTTACCCTATCCATACCCCTCATAATTTTATAAACCTCTATAAGGTAACCCCTCAGCCTCCGATGCTCCAGGGAAAACAGCCCCAGCCTGTTCAGCCTCTCCCTACAGCTCAAATCCTCCAACCCTGGCAACATCCTTGTAAATCTTTTCTGAACCCTTTCAAGTTTCACTACATCTTTCCAATAGGAAGGAGACCAGAATTGCATGCAATACTCCAACAGTGGCCTAACCAATGTCCTGTACAGCTGCAACATGACCTCCCAACTCCTGTACTCAGTACTCTGACCAATAAAGGAAAGCATACCAGACGCCCGCCTTCACTATCCTATCTACCTGCGACTCCACTTTCAAGGAGCTATGGACCTGCACTCCAAGGTCTCTTTGTTCAGCTACACTCCATAGGACCTTACCATTCAATGTATAAGTCCTGCTACAATTTGCTTTCCCAAAAATGCAGCACCTCGTCTGTTAGCTTGTGGTCTGTAATTTCCCCTTGTATTGCATCATCTGTGTCTCAGGTTTTTCTTTTCTTTACTGACTCTCTCCCTATTTCCTCTCAGTTAGTCCCCTTCGCTATATCTAGACCTATTGTCCTCATCGTTTTCACTCTCAGATTACATGCAATTTGTTTGGCTTCTAGCCTCACTCTCCTGTATTTCCTTCTTATCCAACAGCCACAATTTCCTGTCTGGTCTCTGATTAGACATGATCACTCACGCTCTGACTGTCACTCTCGCTCTGGCTTTCTCATGCTCTTTCTCTGTGCTGTGGTAGCCCTGTGAGATTATAGGGTGTCAGCAGAGCAGTTTCTGAGATGAGGGCATTCAGTTGTGTTGGGTGGAGAGTACATAGGAGTTCAAGCTGATTCACTAATCCCCTTTTTAATGAAAGGAAATCTGCCATCTTGACCTGGTCTGCCCTACCTGTTGCTCTAGACCCACAGCAATGTGGTTGATTCTTAACTGCCCTCTTGGCAGTTAAAGCCAGAGGATAAATGCTGACCTGGTCAGTGACACCCATGTCCCATGAATGAATAAAAAAAGAATTGGGAAGCTTTGAAAGGAATACAGGGGTCCATAATCTGGGGTCACACTGCTAAAGGTCATGTGTGGGTGGGTCTCCACCATCACTTTCTCCAAGGCCATTCCACATCCAGTTATAGTGGTATACCACAAGTTTCGGTGTTGGGTCCACAGCTGTTCGTCATTTTTATAAATGACATGGATGAGGGCATGGAAGGATGGGTTTGTACATTTGCAAACGACACTAAGGTCGGTGGAGTTGTGGATAGTGACGAAGGATGTTGTAGGTTACAGAGAGACATCGATAAGCTGCAGAGCTGGGCTGAGAGGTGGCAAATGGAGTTTAATGCGGACAAGTGTGAGGTGATTCAGTTTGGTCGGAGTAACCTGAATGCAAAGTCCTGGGCTAATGGTAAGGTTCTTGGTAGTGTAGATGAGCAGAGAGATCTCGGTGTTCATGTACAGAGATCCTTGAAAGTTGCCACCCAGGTTGACAAGGTTGTTAAGAAGGCATACAGTGTTTTAGCTTTTATTAATAGAGGGATCGAGTTCCAGAACGAGGAGGTTATGCTACAGCTGTACAAAACTCTGTTGCGGCCGCACTTGGAGTATTGTGTACAGTTCTGGTCACCGCATTATAAAAAGGATGTGGAAGCTTTGGAAAGGCTGCAGAGGAGATTTACTGGGATGTTGCCTGGTTTGGAGGGAAGGTCTTACAAGGAGAGGCTGAGGGACTTGAGGCTGTTTTTATGTGAGAGAAGAAGGTTGAGAGGTGACTTAATAGTGACATATAAGGTAATCAGAGGGTGAGATAGGGTGGACAGGGAGAGCCTTTTTCCAAGTATGGGGACGGCAAACACGAGGGATCATAGTTTTAAATTGAGGGGTGATAGATATAGGACAGATGTCAGAGGTAGTTTCTTTACTCAGAGTAGTAAGGGTATGGAATGCTTTGCCTGCAACGGTAGTAGATTCACCAATTTTAAGTACATTTAAGTTGTCATTGGACAAGCATATGGACGTACATGGAATTGTGTAGGCTAGATGGGCTTCAGATTGGTTCCAGAGGTCGGTACTACGTCGAGGGCCGAAGGGCCTGTACTGCGCTGTAATTTTCTATCCAATGTTCAGGATGGTGAGAAATGAGAGTGAGCTAAATAACTTTTGCAGATGGGTTGGCATGAAGAAAATGGGTAGAATGATTGTTTCCCATGCTGTAAACACTCAACAGTTGAAGGTATGGGTGCATGGTAAGTGATGGAAATTGAAGGTGCATGAGATGAGTCTGAATTGGAAGACAGTTATTACCTTAGAGGGCTTTACTGTCTGTGCCTTTCTATCGTGGAAATTGTGCTGCGCACTAACCTTTAGCAACTTATGCGCTATAACACCAGAGTCCCTCTGCACATTGGAATTCTGTAGTTCTGTTTGTGATAATACTCTTTTTTTTTAAAATTCTTCCTGTCAAAGTGAATAAAACTATGCAAGAAACCAAGTACCCTGTCTTTCCCGATTTCATTCTCCCCAAATTGACCGTGCCACCTAGATGGCTGGTGCCCTAAATTTGGGAAATCTCTTTTGAGATCCTTCTGTCCTTTAAGTGACTTTAAACCTTCCTGTTTTGATTAAGCCTTCAGTCATCTACCCTAATGTCTCTAGTGTAATTCAAAGTTTTTTTTCAATTCAGTTTGTTTTCTGACAAACTGTGATAATTTATTTTTGTTTGATAATATTCGAGTGAAGGAACTATAATATTGGTCCTATATAAATGACTTTTTAAAGAGGGAGTGTGTTATGGATTTAAAATAATTTCAGTGTTCAGTAAATGTACTCTATTTTCCAGATTTTAGAGGAGGCTGAGATTTTGAACTTAACTGTATGTTAAATTACACGTTAATGGCATTTGTACTTTGTAACTCGGGTGAAAGTTGTGAGTGATTGGAATAAACCTTGTGTTGAGATAAACTTTCAAGAAATGTTGATACCAGGGAGGAGTATCGGAACAAACTGAGACAGTGTTGTAGAGTTCAGCGACAGAACACTTGTTCACGGCTGCTCGAGACAGGAACTTGATTCAAAACCTTAGAAGGGATTGAAGGAATTGGTAGGTCTGTTTGAATGTTTTCAACTGTACTACTTTTAATCCTGTTGGCTTATTTTTTGTTAAACCACTGACAACTTGTCTTTCAGTTTTGCTCAAAATACATGTCTCTGACCAAGTCTTCACTTTACTCTGCAACAGAGCTACTGTCCTGTCTTTGTTCTGTGAAATGTCAAAAAGTTTTGAAGAGGAATCTTTACTCTGTATCTAACCCCAAGCTGTCACTGCCCTGGGAGTGTTTGATGGGGACAGTGTTGAGGGAACTTTATTCTGGATCTAACCCATGCTATCCCTGTGCTGGGAGAGGGAGATGGGGACGGAGAGGATGGAGCTCCCTATCCAACACCATGTTGTGCATAATACTGTTTCCTTAAAGTTGAAACTTTCTTCTAACAATATGTCACCTTGATTCACAGCAAAAATCCTCAATTCTTAAACTTCGAGGACAGAGTCCTGAGTTTCTTATTGACTTCTGACTCTGTTCCAATATTTCTTTGTAAGTAGAGTTGGCTGAAACTCAGACTTTCTTCTGCCCAAGGTCGTTTGCTGAGCAGACAAACCATAAAGGCAACAATCAGATGATTAACTTTAGCAAACAAAACCTGAAATTATAATGTACAAAAGAGTGAATCAAACCATGAATCAGCAGAATTGTACGAATGGCTTATCAGCATCTGGTAGTATCAAGATAGATTACAGTATATATTCATGGTATGGCCTGACGCCATTCAGTCCATCATATCTGTATAGTGTAATCCCACTGTTCAATGCTGAGTTTTTAGACTGGTTGGTTTTTGATATTTAAGATGTTATCAATACTGGAATACACATTTTCTGCCTCTATCAAAACACTTAACAAAATGGTGAGACTACATCTGGAGTACTGTGTACTGTATTGATGACCCAGTTAAGGAAATCTAAATGCATTACAGTTCAGAGAAGGTTTGCTGACCAATACCGTAAGGGATGTGAATGTTCTCAGGACATGGGTTGAAATCCCATCATAGCAGATGGTGAAATTTGAATTCAATAAAAATCTGGAATTTAAATATAAAAGCTACCCTTATAGTGACCATCCAACCACTGTCAATTGTTGTAAAAACCCATCTGGTTCATGAATGTCTTTTAGGGAAAGTCTTTACCTGTCCCGCTGATATACAGCAATGTGGTTTGAATCTTAGGGTGGTGATAGGTATTGGTCGAGCCAGCGATACCATGTCCCGTGAACACAAATAATTTAGATTGCTGTTTAAGATAAAGATTAGGACAATATTTTTCTCATGGGCACCTTAATTTTGAACTCCTATTTCTAGACTCTTCCACAAAAGGAATTGTCCTGTCCATGTGCATCATATCAGACCCTAAGGATGGGTGAACCAAAATGGATGGATGGATGAAAGAAAAAAAATTAATCTGCCATCTCCTTATTTTGCATTAATAATTTCCCAGGTACATTCTTTTGAGAACCAAGACTCATTTACTCTGGCCTGAAGAATCTTTTATGTCTGTTTTTATATTTTTATCTAGCTTTTTCTCAATCTAATTTTTCCCTCATTAATCTTTCAGAATTCTTTGCTGTTTTTAAATTCAAACCAATCTTGTGACCTGCCACCTGTCTGCACACAAATATCCATTCATCTTTACAAAGTGATGTACATTTTCTTTAAGTTGATATTATCATTAACTTTTTTAGACACACAATGGCCATCCTTCCCCTAGAATCTTTCTTTCCAACCTATCTTTGCTTATATACTCGGTCCAATCTATACAACTATGGACATAGCCAGGCCACTCAGAACATTTTTGATCAGGCAGCCCACACCATAACTTTGCAATTTGTTTCGGTAAGTGTACAGTGAAAGTTGCCCGGAGTGAGGTAGCTAGGTTGACTACCAAGTTTGAAAACAGACAAAAATTTATTCATGTGATTACACAATGAAACACAAAGAATAGAATAAAGAACTCCTACAGAACTCGATCTATCCAAACTAGACTTAATTTTGCTGTTCCAAATATACACAATAGACCTAATAAGCAATCCCTCTTGAAACCATTCAGTGTATAAGTCCTGCTACGATTTGCTTTCCCAAAATGCAGCACCTCGCATTTATCTGAATTAAATTCCATTGGCCCATCTGGTCAAGATCCTGTTGTAATCTGAGGTAACCCTCCTCGCTGTCCACTACACCTCCAATTTTGGTGTCATCTGCAAACTTACTAACTGTACCTCTTATGCTTGCATCCAAATCATTTATGTAAATGACAAAAAGTAGAGGACCCAGACTGATCCTTGTGGCATTCCACTGATCACAGGCCTCCAGTCTGAAAAACAACCCTCCACCACCACCCTCTGTCTCCTACCTTTGAGCCAGTTCTGTATCCAAATGGCTAGTTCTCCCTGTATTCTGTAAGGTCTAACCTTGCTAATCAGTCTCCCATGTGGAACCTTGTCGAACGCCTTACTGAAGTCCATATAGATCACATCTACCGCTCTACCCTCATTAATCCTCTTTGTTACTTCCTCAGAAATCTCAATCGAGTTTGTGAGACATGATTTCGCACACACAAAGCCATGTTGACTATCCTTGATCAGTACTTGCCTTTCCAAACACATGTACATCCTTTCCCTCGGGATTCCCTTCAACAACTTGCCCACCACCGATGTCAGGCTCGCTGGTCTATAGTTCCCTGGCTTGCCCTTACCACCTTTTTGATTTTGTAAATATATTTATATCCTTACCACCCTTCTTAAACACCATGTTAGCCAACCACCTGTCTTCCAGCACCTCACCTGTGACTAATGATGATACAAATATCTCAGCAAGAGGCTCAGAAATCACTTCTCTAGCTTCCCACAGAGTTCTCGGGTACATGTGATAGGTCCTGGGGATTTATCCACCTTTTTGCGTTTCAAGACATCCAGCACTTTCTCCTCTATAATATGGACATTTTGCAAAATGTCACTATTTTCCTACCGTCTATATCTTTCCTATCCTTTTCCACAGTAAGTACTGATGCAAAATGCTCATTTAGTATCTTCCCCATTTTCTGCGGCTCCACACAAAGGCCACCTTGCTGATCTTTGAGGGACCCTATTCTCTCCCTAGTTACCCTTTTGTCCTTAATGTATTTGTAAAAAGTCTTTGGATTCTCCTTAATTCTATTTGCCAAAGCTATCTCATGTCCCCTTTTTGCCCTCCTGATTTCCCTCTTAAGTATACTCTTACTTCCTTTATACTCTTCTAAGGATTCACTCTATCTATCCTGTCTATACCTGACATATGCTTCCTTCTTTTTCTTAACCAAACCCTCAATTTCTTTAGTCATCCAGCATTCCCTATACCTACCAGCCTTCCCTTTCACCCTGACAGGAATATACTTTCTCTGGATTCTTGTTAGCTCATTTCTGAAGGCTTTCCATTTTCCAACCGTCCCTTTACCTGCGAACATCTGCCTCCAATCAGCTTTCAAAAGTTCTTGCCTAATACCGTCAAAATTGGCCTTTCTCCAATTTAGAACTTCAACTTTCAGATCTGGTCTATCCTTTTCCATCACTATTTTAAGTCTAATAGAATTATGGTAGCTGGCCCCAAAGTGTTCCCCCACTAATACCTCAGTCACCTGCCCTGCCTTATTTCCCAAGAGTAGGTCAAGTTTTGCACCTTCTCTAGTAGGTACATCCATATATTGAATCAGAAAATTGTCTTGTACACACTTAACAGATTCCTCTCCATCTAAACCTTTAACACTATGGCAGTCCAAGTCTATGTTTGGAAAGTTAAAATCCCCAATCATAACTACCCTATTATCCTTACAGATAGCTGAGATCTCCTTACAAGTTTGTTTCTCAATTTCCCTCTGACTATTGGGGGGTCTATAATACAATCCCAATAATGTGATCATCCCTTTCTTATTTCTCAGTTCCACCCAACTAACCTCCCTGGATGTATTTCTGGGAATATCCTCCCTCAGCACAGCTGTAATGCTATCCCTTATCAAAAATGCCACTCCCCCTCCTCTCTTGCCTCCCTTTTTATCCTTCATGTAACATTTGTACCCTGGAACATTAAGCTGCCAGTCCTGCCCATCCCTGAGCCATGTTTCTGTAATTGCTATGATATCCCATTCCCATGTTCCTAACCATGCCCTGAGTTCATCTGCCTTCCCTGTTAGGCCCCTTGCATTGAAATAAATGCAGTATAATTTATTAGTCCTAACTTGGCCCTGACTGTTTGACTCGCTTCTGTTCTCAACTGTACCAGTCTCAAATTGATCTCTTTCCTCACTATCTCCATGGGTCCCCATCCCCCCCACCTTACTAGTTTAAATCTTCCTGAGCAGTTCTAGCAAATTTCCCTGCCAGTATATTAGCCCCATTCCAATTCAGGTGCAATCCGTCCTTCTTGTAGAGGTCACTTCTACCCCAAAAGAGATTCCAATCATCCAAAAACGTGAATCCTTCTCCTATACGCAGGCTCCTCAGCCATGCATTCATCTGCTCTATCCTCCTATTCCTGCCCTCACCAGCTCGTAGCACTGGGAGTAATCCAGATATTACTACTCATGAGGATCTCCCTTTTTAAATTTCTGCCTAACTCTCTGTAATCTCCCTCCAGAATCTCAACCTTTTCCCTTCCAATGTCATTGGTTCCAATGTAGACAATGACCTCCTGCTGGCCCCTCTCCCCCATGAGAACATTCTGCACCCTCTCTGAGCCATCCTTGATCCTGGCACCAGGGAAGCAACAGAAACGTCTGCTGGCCACAGAAACATCTGTCTCGACCTCGGACTAGAGAATCCCCTAACACAATTGATCTCTTGGAACCCGACGTACCCCTCGTTACATTAGAGCCAGTCTCAATACCAGAAACATGGCTGTTCGTGCTACATTCCCCTGAGAATCCATCACCCCCTACATTTTCTGCAACAGCATACCTGTTTGAAATGGGTATATCCACAAAAGACTCCTGCACTAGCTGCCTACCTCTCTTACCCTTCCTGGAGTTAACCCATCAATGTGATTGTATCTGAGACTTTCCCCTCTTCCTATAACTGCCATCCATCACATACTGTTGCTATTGCAAATTCCTCATTGCTTCTAACTGTCTCTCCAACCGATCCATTCAATCTGATAAGATTTGCAGCCAACAGCATTTATGGCAGATATAATCCGCAGTAATCCTTAAACTCTCTTTAAACTCCCACATCCGACAAGAAGTTCAACCTAGATAAATGCGAAGTGATGCATTTTGGAACTCAAATGCTGAATATAGGATTAAAGACAGGATTCTTGGCAGTGTGGAGGAACAGCGGGATCTGGGTGTGCAAGTACATAGATCCCTCAAAGTTGCCACCCAAGTGGATAGGCTTGTTAAGAAAGCATATGGTGTTTTGGCTTTCATCAACAGGGGGATAGAGTTTAAGAGCCGTGAGGTTATGCTGCAGCTGTCCAAGTCCCTGGTGAGGCCACACTTAGAATATTGTGACTGGTTCTGGTCGGAACTGAAGAAGGGCTCATGCCCGAAATGTCGATTCTCCTGCTTCTTGGATGCTGCCTGACCTGCAGCGCTTTTCTAGCAACACATTTTCAGCTCCAGTTCTGGTCGCCCTACTATAGGAAAGATACAGTGGCTTTGGAGAGGGTGCAAAGAAGGTTTATCAGGATGTTGCCTGGACTGGAGGGCTTGCCTTATGAAGAAAGTTTGAAAAGGCTCGGACTTTTCTCTCTGGAGAGAAGGAGGAAAAGAGGAGACCTGATCGAGGTGCACAAAATAATGAGAGGAATAGCCAGAGACTTTTCCCCAGGGCAGGATTGACTGGTACAAGAAGTCATAGTTTGAAGATGTTAGGAGGAAGCTATAAAGGAGACGTCAGAGGTAGGTTTTTTACAGAGTTGTGAATGCATGGAATGCGTTACCAGCGGTGGTGGTGAAAGCAGAGTCATTGGGGACATTTAAGTGTCTGCTGGACATGCACATGGATAACAGTGAGTTGAGGGGTACGTAGTTTGTTACTATATTTTACATTAGGATTAAATCTCGGCACAACATCGTGGGCCAAAGGGCCTGTTCTGTGCTGTACTTTTCTATGTTCTAAGTACACATTACTCGAGGGCGGCACGGTGGCACAGTGGTTAGTACTGCTGCCTCACAGCGCCAGAAACCCGGGTTCAATTCCCGCCTCAGACGACTGACTGTGTGGAGTTTGCACATTCTCCCCGTGTCTGCATGGGTTTCCTCCGGGTGCTCCGGTTTCCTCCCACAGTCCAAAGATGTGCAGGTCAGGTGAATTGGCCATGCTAAATTGTCCGTAGTGTTAGGTAAGGGGTAAATGTAGGGGTATGGGTGGTTTGCGCTTCGGCGGGTCGGTGTGGACTTGTTGGGCCTAAGGGTCTGTTTCCACACTGTAAAGTAATCTAATCTAATCTACTAAAGGCCATATTTGCTCCTTCACAATCTGCAGACCCAGAAAATAACACCGTCTTATTCCTCTACAAACACTGCCCCAGGTTAAATTCCTAGTTATGGCTTATATTTTAAATTTAATCAAGAGACATATCTCCAAAAACATAATCAAGAAAGAACCCATTCTACTCACTACTGCAGATTCTCTGTAGGCCACACTTAAGACAATAATTAACTTACCTGATTCTGTGCTGTGAACTTCACCCAACAGTTTCTCCAAGATCAGTTGTGAATTTGACTGTTTGTTAATTTTCCCAGATGCACTCTGATGTCCAGCGATACATTACTTCAAACAGCAGAGGTAGTAACTGTGCAGGCTCTCGCTCTCGCTCTCTCCACACAGTGACCTCACCATTTACAACTACTGTTGTTTGGACTGTTTTGGAACTTTGGGAAAAAAATGCAACACCATATAAAACAGTCATTGCTGCTCCTGGAATTCAAGGAAATCACCTCCACCTAAAATAACTCAAAAAAGGAGCAGCTGTTACAGCCAGAAATCTTTCCCGTCCTCTATCTTGGATTACATCTTGACCTTTAACACTTGGGTCTTCTCTCACTTTTGTACTAATATTGTCCTTATTTAAAATCACCATTCTTGATGACAAACTTAGTAAGTCGGGAGAACATAAAGTTGTAAAGGAATAGTCTAGAGACATAACCACGATGCCACTACCTCCCCTCATTATGTCACAAGTACTGTGTAAATACAAGTTGGCACTACTGCCTGACCAGCTGAGAGTTACCTGGCATGTTTTCTGGTTTTCAGATTTCCAGCTTCCAAAATATTTTGCTGTTATTGTAGGATTTATCATTAATTCATCTGGCTTGGAGGGCAGAAGGGCCTGTTCCTGTGTTGTTCTTTGTTCTTTTTCATTTGCTTCTCCTACGTTCCATATCTTTGCAGGAGGATGCTGGCTGTGTTTGTTCTGGGGCTGACTCTGTCAGTGACAGCTGCCGAGGATATTCTCAATATTTGTATGAGTGCAAAACACCACAAGGAAAAGCCAGGATTTGAGGGAAGTCTCTACAAACAGGTAACAGCAAGGCATGAGGACTGGCTAGTATCTGCTTTTCCAGCCTCCCCAGCCCCCAAATGTCTGAGGTCTGGCAAGACTGATGCTGATAGGAGACAGTCACTGGTTTCAAAGAGTGACATTGTAGGCATGTGAGGTCTCGCTGTCTGTTCTTCAATTCCCTCTCCCTGAAAAGCAATTTGTATTTAAACAGCACTCCTTATAAAGAGTCCTTCCTCCACCAATGCTCAGAAGCAACAGTGTTTGCCATCTACAAGATGCACTGCAGAGGTTCACCAAGGCTCCCCTGACAGCATCTTCCAAATTCTGGATTAGTGGTGCTGGAAGAGCACAGCAGTTCAGGCAGCATCCAAGGCAGGCGAAATCGACATTTCGGGCAAAAGCCCTTCAGGAATAAAGGCAGTGAGCCTGAAGCGTGGAAAGATAAGCTAGAGGAGGGTGGGGATGGGAAGTAAGTAGCATAGAGTACAATGGGTGAATGGGGGAGGGGATGAAGGTGATAGGTCAGGGAGGAGAGGGTGGAGTGGATAGGTGGAAAAGGAGATGGGCAGGTAGGACAAGTCTGGACAAGTCATGGGGACAGTACTGAGCTGGAAGTTTGGAACTAGGGTGAGGTGGGGGAAGGGGAAATGAGGAAACTGTCGAAGTCCACATTGATGCCCTGGGGTTGAAGTGTTCCGAGGCGGAAGATGAGGCGTTCTTCCTCCAGGCGTCTGGTGAGGGAGCGGCGGTGAAGGAGGCCCAGGACCTCCATGTCCTCGGCAGAGTGGGAGGGGGAGTTGAAATGTTGGGCCACGGGGTGGCGTGGTTGATTGGTGCGGGTGTCCCGGAGATGTTCCCTAAAGCTCTCTGCTAGGAGGCGCCCAGTCTCCCAATGTAGAGGAGACCGCTTTGGGAGCAACGGATACAATAAATGATATTAGTGGATGTGCAGGTAAAACTTTGGATGTGGAAGGCTACTTTGGGGCCTTGGATAGAGGTGAGGGAGGAGGTGTGGGCGCAGGTTTTACAGTTCCTGCGATGGCAGGGGAAAGTGCCAGGATGGGAGGGTGGGTTGTAGGGGGGCGTGGACCTGACCAGGTAGTCACAGAGGGAACGGTCTTTGCGGAAGGCGGAAAGGGGTGGGGAGGGAAATATATCCCTGGTGGTGGGGTCTTTTTGGAGGTGGTGGAAATGTCGGCGGATAATTTGGTTTATGCGAAGGTTCCGTCTTCACTCATGACCGTTTCCATCTCGAAGGACAAGGACAGCAGATATGTGGGAACACTGCCCCCTGCAAGTTCTCCACCCAGCCACTCACCATCCTGCCTTGGAAATATATTGCTGTTCCTGCAGTGTCACTAGATCAAAATCTTGAAACTGTCTCCCTGACAGGATTGTGGGTCAATTTACAGCACAATTAGATCTGGGATTCAGGGAGAACTAGCCATTTAGATACAGAACTGGCTCAAAGGCCACAGGATGGTGGTGGAGGGTTGCTTTTCAGACTGGAGGCCTGTGACCAGTGGAGTGCCACAAGGATCAGTGCTGGGTCCACTACTTTTCATCATTTACATAAATGATTTGGATGTGAACATAAGAGGTACAGTTAGTAAGTTTGCAGATGACACCAAAATTGGAGGTGTAGTGGACAGCAAAGGAGGTTACCTCAGATTACAATGTGATCTTGATCAGATGGGCGAATGGGCTGAGGAGTGGCAAATGGAGTTTAATTTAGATAACTGCGAGGTGCTGCATTTTGGGAAAGCAAATCTTAGCAGGACTTATACACTTAATGGTAAGATCCTGGGGAGTGCTGCTGAACAAAGAGATCTTGGAGTGCAGGTTCATAACTCCTTGAAAGTAGAGTCGCAGGTAGATAGGATAGTGAAGAAGGCGTTTGGTATGCTTTCCTTTATTGGTCAGAGTAGTGAGTGCAGGAGTTGGGAGGTCATGTTGCGGCTGTACAGGACATTGGTTAGACCACTTTTGGAATACTGCATGCAGTTCTGGTCTCCTTCCTATCAGGACAATGTTGTGAAAGGGTTCAGAAAAGATTTACAAGGATGTTGCTAGGGTTGGAGGATTTGAGCTATTGGGAGCAGCACTGTTCCTGGGGCCAGCAACAGCTGAATATGAACACGGAATGAATACATCTGTCAGTTTCGCACTCCAATCCAGTCCCCTCCCTTTCCTCATTCCCCACACCAGGAATGCCCCCCTCCCTGCCCACTACATACCCATCAACCGCCCACACCATTATCGGTGCAACATGTTTATTCAACATTTTTTTTAAATCTTTCCTATAGCTTCTTCACTATCTCTCCTCTCATTTGAATCTGCACTTGGCCCTTTGTTTTTCTGTTTACATGTTTTAACGAGCTGATAAGGGAGATCTTGATGTCAGCATATTTAGTTGATAGGGCAGTGAAGCTGATTTACTGTCATCAGCTTTTGCAAACTGGTGGGTAATAAGCGTCAAGACCAGGTTCTGTGTGCAGATTGGACTGACCTTGAATTTGCTTGCTCCTTTGTATCTGGGAACAGCGGGTTGATAATACACCAAACAGAGAAGTACCACTTTCAGGAGCTCTTTGGATAATCCAGGAAGTAACTTTAAAAACTGTTTTTTTGCAACATGTTTTAACTGATATTTCTCTGGCACATTGTGGGCCCTCTGTTTCCTAGCTGCTGACCTGGTGTGGGGGTTGTTGGGTAAATAAAACTGCCAAAGTTTCATTTGGTTTACTTCCATTTTCCTGGTATACCACAATTAATGAGAGATGGGTGTCGTGATAATGATCCTGGACCTGTCTTTTAATTGCCTTTTGATGTACTCAATATCTGAGTCATCTGGGCTAGAGAATTTCCCTCACTCTCTGAGAGAAAGAATTCCTCCTCAGCACTATACAATTAGGGGAGCCCTATACTCTGATACTGTGTCCTTGTATTCTAAGCCCTCCTGCCAGGGTGATTTGGTGTCTCAGCACTGGCCCTGACAATCCTTCGAAGACTGTTACACATGGCTTTAGGGAAGGAAATCTGTAGTTCATGCCTGGTTTGGCCTCCATGTGTCTCCATACCCAAACAAGTTGGTGGCTCTTAATGGCCCCAGCAAACCATTCAGTTCAAGGGTCATTAGGGATGGCCTTGTCAGTGACACCCTAGTCTCTAAGGAGCAATAGAAAAAAGTCCCTGGTCTTCAAATTAGTGGTTGTGGGATCTTTTACATGTTCAGTTATACATTTGTGATGTGTAACTTGCATACCCCTATTGCTAACGCTTGATTCTTTTCAACATGTGCAGTGTGAACCTTGGAAGGATAATGCTTGTTGTAGAGCCAACACCACCTTCGAGGCACACAATGACCAGTCCCATCTCTACAACTTCAACTGGAATCACTGTGGCATAATGACTGAAAAATGCAAGAGGCACTTTATCCAGGACACCTGTTTATATGAATGCTCCCCTAACCTGGGTCCCTGGATTGTGACGGTGAGCAGCGTTGTCCTTTGAGATGCACTTCACACTTGTTCAGAAGTCAAATAAATGAGTTTTGTGAAGAGAGCTCTGTCAAATTGTGTTGTGTCCTGAGAGTGTTGGATTGGGGACAGTGAGAGAGCTTTACTCTGCATCTAACCTTGTGCTCTCCTTCTGCTGGGGATATTTGATTGGGGCTGTGTAGAGGAGGCTTTACTCTTATGTCTAGCTTTATGTTGATCTGTAATTGTTTGAACAGTGTTATAAACTTATCTGCTTTGAATTGTTCCCAGATGGATATTGATGATTTGTGGCTTCTACCTATTGATCTTATTGTTACTGATATTCAATACAGGGACTCTGGATAGCATCCCAAACTCAGGGCCAGAAGCTCTGGATTGAAGTCCCAACCCAGGATCTTTTGGCCAAGAAACTTGTGTCCATGACCTGGATAATCAGCCTGGCATTTCATTCAGTACTTCCCACTGCACTCAAAGGGACAAAATGGTGTGTGACAGTACACCCAAAAAAAAAACCTGGATATTTAGCTATAAGCTGCAGTTACAATCCAATTGCAGTGGGTAGTACAGTGGCTGAGTGATTAGCACTGCAGCTTCACGGTGTCAGGGAGCCGAATTCAATTCCACTTTTAGGCGACTGTCTGCGTGAATTTTGCACATTCTCTGTGTCTACGTGGGGTTTCTCTGGCTGCTCCGCTTTCCTCTCTTAGTCCAAAGGTGTGCGCGTTAGGTGGATTGGCCATGCTAAATGCAGGGTTACAGGCATATGGTGGAATGCTCTTTGGAGGGTCCGAACAGACTTGATGGGCCAAATGGTTGCTGTCTTTGTACCGTAAGGATTCTATGATTCTATCCTGACCAGAATGTCCAAATGTATATAGCTATCAGGCTAGAAACTGATCTTTTTTTTAAAGTAGATACAATAAGAGTCCCAGGGTCCTAGGGAGATTGTTGAAGATGCAGCACTAAATTTTACTACATGATTTGGAACAATTACACAATCTGCAACATATACTGTTCACTTCTTTTTCCCAGCGTAGATGTGGTAGGTATGGGTAGTCAACTGTGATCAAGCACCCCATAGCAACATCAAACGGCATGGATTCCTCAGTAGCTACTACCAAATATTAATAACACAGGTTATCAAATCACAATAAACACAATAAGGGATTCCAGTTGTTCTCGTCTGCTGATTTAGCCTTAAAGCTTCTGCTCTAATGTTTTATCTGCTTCCATTCTGGTCAGTTACCCTCTTTGTCTGGATCTACACTCCCCTAATCTCTGAAAGCGCACTGCAGTGCTCACTCGCAAGTGTGACTCCGGCTGTTCTCCGAAAGCTGGCCTCGCCTAACCAGTCCTGTCCCTGGCTTTGCTCAGAGTTTCAATCAATCTTACTCCATTGCATCAAGCAAATAATGCTTGTGAGCTATTGAACAGTCATTGTCTCACCTGCAATGAAGTGATAATGCTCACAGACTTCCTCTGAGCTCCTCAGTGTAAACCAGTGACCTTCCCATTTTGGTGACCACCACCCCCCCCACTTCAGTACTTAGCTACCTACTCACTCCTAGTGCCTGTCCCTGAGTTCTGACAACAGTCATTCAACTCCTCATGAAGACCCCACTCACAACACATGTTGATTTAATTCCTTCCCAGCAGTGGACCTAACAAAAATGTGGAACCTATATCTCTCCCTATCTCTTATTTCTTTTCCTCGTCCCACTCGCCACTAGTAACTTTTGCGTTTCTATTCAGTAATCGCTGAAGTCTCCTGAATAACCAAATGAAAACCTCAAAAATAAGACTCCCTCCTCTGGTTGGATAAAATTGAATGTTGCTACTTAAACAACTCTTGGGAATTCTGTTCCAAAAATAGAATTGCTGCTTTGGCCAGTACAAAATAAAAGGATTTCATCTCACAGTCAAGGTTGGATTACAAAGAGCAAATTTCAGGAATGTGCAAGTTATCTAAGAAGGTTGACTAAGACAGTTTATTGGAATAACAAAATATTGTCCTTTGATTTGGAGATGTCGGTGTTGGACTGGGGTGTACAAAGTTAAAAATCACACAACACCTGGTTATAGTCCAACAGGTTTAATTGGAAGCAGACTAGCTTTTGAAGCGTCGCTCCTTCATCAGGTAATAGTGGAGGGCTCAATCCTAAATAAATCCTTAATAAATTCTGTGTAAGGATTGAGCCCTCCTCTATCACCTGATGAAGGAGCGATGCTCCGAAAGCTAGTGTGCTTCCAGTTAAACCTGTTGGACTATAACCTGGTGCTGTGTGATTTTTAACTATTGTCCTTTGGACTGTGTGGCCATTACCACATGTTTGCAAGATTATGGCACGCAAACTGTCTTTACAATGTCTGTATCTTGTCCTGTGATATGAGTCATGGACGCGGTGTCATGATCACTGAGTAACATCCCACTGGAGTGGTGAGCAAGCTGTGTTATCTCAGGTTCACAGTGACTGTCAATCTGTCCCTTGTGCAGGGTCTGATACATATGTAGGGAAAACAGCTGCAACCAAGGGTGAACTTAGGAAACACACATAAACATCAAGTTGTTGGTCCATAAGGTCTATTTTCTCAACATCTTGTATGACTGAAACATGGGCAATTTAAGCTCAGTGGTTTCCATCTTTGCAATCTATGGCATACTAGGTGGATATAGTTATGATTGAGTGGTATCTTTAAAATAGGTTGTTAAAACTTTTCCACAAACATGGGGGATTTATCTAAGAATGCATCCTGGAAAGGACATGACTGTTGATAGCTTGATGTCAAGCGTGAAGGGGCTGTTCGTAGAATCATACAGATCCTTCAGTCCAATCAATCTGTGCCAAACATAATCCCAAATGAAACTAGTCCCAACTGCCTTAATCTGGCCCACATCCCCCCCCAAACGTTTCCTATTCATGTACTTACCTACAAGTCGTTTAAACACTAACTGCTCACATCTACCACGCCCCTCAGGAAGTTCATTGCACATGCGAACCACCCTCTGTGCAAAAAATATTTGTGCCTTGTGTCTTTTTTTTTAAATCTTTCTCCTCCCACCTTAAAAATATGCTGTCTTTTCTTGAAATTTGCCATTCTAGGGAAAAGACACCTACCATTAACCCTATGTCATGATTGTATGAACCTGTATAAGGTCAGCTCTCAACCTCCTACGCTCCAATGAGAAAAGTCTCAGCCTATCCAGCCTTTCTTTATAACTCAAACCTTTCTTACCTGTCAAATTCTGGTAAATTTCTTCTGAACCCTCTCCACATTAACACTGGTTCAGTTGAAGAAAAGTCTAAGCACCAATTGAGTTAAGGAAGACTTACATTGCAGGATCTGCCAAGCTGATCCCTGCTATTTCTGAAAAGAAAAACCTCTCCATCAGTCCAGGGTGACATCTATTTGTTAATTTGAAAGTATGTTGGAAGGAGCATCTGAAGATTGTATTTCCTGAGCTAACTGTATCTGCCAAGACTTCAAAAAACAACCATGCGTGAATAGTGAATTGACCACATGTGCCAGGAAATCACAGCAAGAGACTCTAGAACAATAAATCATTTTGCCTTCAAGAATAACCTGTTGAAAATACGAACAGGAGTAGACCATCCCACTGAACCTGCCATGCCATTCAATATGATCGTGGCTTTTCAATCACTACAATACCTTTTACCCCCACCATATTCCTGTAAGCCTGTAGCCAAAGTGATGTTTTATAGCTGTATACTGACAGTGTATGTTAACCAATTATTGCATTTTTATTAAATAATTTTGATAAATGATTTTTCTTAATAAGAAACCTAACTGAGAGATCTTTTGTTTAAACCTGATATCAATGAAGAATTTAGCTAATGACCTTGCGAATTCTTGGTAAAGTATTTTAGTTTTGTGGTGTGGTCTGTAGAACAATGGGACAAAAGTGATCAGTGCTCTCCTCCTCTAATAAAATTAGAATTTCCCCAGGTCAGTCACTTTTGAACTAACAGCTCCTCCAGGTTTGACAGCAAGCTATCAGTAGTTATGTGCTTTCCAGGATGCCTGATTATGTAAATCTCCAATGTTCTTGATGAACCTAAAGACACCACTCCAGGTATGGCTACAAAATTTGAAATAAGTTCCATCTTCCACAGTGCTTCAAAACTACAGTCCTCTACCAACAGTAAACATAAAGCTTCTTCCTAATAATATCATAGCAGAACAAAATTTCAAATGTAGCAATCCTATCAAAAACAGAGCTCTCCGGTTTATTGGCACTTCATAAATTGAGGCAGCTTCATTAGCTCTGGCACTCCTGCAGAATGGAAACATAGAAAATGGGAGCAGGGATAGACCATTCAGCCCTTCAAGTCTGCGCCACCATTCAGTATGATCATAGCTGATTATGCAACTCACTATCATCTTCCTGCTTCTCCCCATACGCTTTGATCCCTTTAGCTCCAAGTGCTATGTCTTACTCCTCCTTGAAAATATTCAATGTTTTGGTCAGAGTTGTTTTCTGTACAGAAAATTCCACAGGTTCCCCACTCTCTGGGTGAACACATTTCTCCTCATCTCAGTCCTAAACGATCTACCGCTTGTCCTTACACCATGGTCCCCCTGGTCTACAGTCATCAGGAGCATCCTTCTTGCATTTACCCTGATTAGTCCTGTTAGAATTACACATTTCTATAAGATTCCACCCCCCACTTCATTCTTCTAAACTCCAGTGCATATAATCCTAACTGATGATTATATGTCTTGCCATCCCAGGAATTATCCAGAAACTGGGGCCAACCCTGATATTCTATTTCTTCCCATTGATGGATTTGTTTGATTTTCTTTTGTAGGACGGTGCCACCCACCCCATCCTTTGTGGCACACTGTTTTTATCAAATGACTGTCATTTGGCTGCTTGTCTCTGCAGGTTGATCAGTCTTGGAGGAAAGAACGTATTATGCACGTCCCAATCTGCAAGACTGACTGTGAAGACTGGTGGAAGGACTGTCAGGATGATCACACGTGCAAGAGTAACTGGCACAAAGGATGGGACTGGAGCACAGGTGAGTGTCTCCTGCTCTCTGGCTCCTAGGCATTTCGTGCCTGCTGCAGTTAGCTGTGTGTTTACTACTTGGGGAAAATAAGAACATCAGGAGCTGAGGCTTGAAGAGACCATTTGGCCCTTTCAACCTGTTCCAACATGCAAGAAGATTGTGACAAATCATCAGGACTAGAACAACTGGTGTCCTCATTAGGAGGTGTTGAACAATTAGGATTGGTGCCAGTTTATACATGTGGCAAAGAGGAAAAAGGTGCATTAAGGAATGTGAGCATTGGACCTTACTCGAGAAATACATTGAAAGACAATATAAAATAGGGAGTATAATTCTAAAAGGGGTGCAGGACAGAGGCATCCAGGTCTCTAAATGTGCAGGTTGTTTAAGGGGACAGGACTGGGACCACGGTTAACAAAGGAGCCTGGGCTTCATTAATAGGGGCATAGAATACAAGAGCAAGGAGGTAATGCTGAACTTGTACAAGACTCAGCTGGAGGATTGTGTATAGTTGTGCCACATTTTCGGAAAGGTGCATTAGAGACAGTACAGAAGTGATTTGCAAGAATGTTGAAATGTCTTTCTTGGAACCAATGAGACTTTGAAGCAGCTGGAACTGTACTCCTTGCAGAGAGGATGACTGAGAGGAGATTTGATTGAGGTTTTTAAAATCAGCATGGGCTGGATAGACTAGATAATGAGAAGCTGTTCCAGCTCAAAAGAGAGAAAAGAGTAAGAGAGGCATAGATTTAAAGTGATGTATAAATGAAGCAAAGGTGATGTGAGGAAATAAAATTCCTTCAGTGAGTAGTTGGTGTCTGGGAATGCAGCCTGGAAATGTGATGGTAGACTCAAATGAGGCTTTCAAAAGGGGCATTAGGTAGTTATTTGGACAAAAACAGTGTAAAAGTTCATAGTCGTAGAGCGTGAAAATAGACCCTTCGGCCCAACTCATCCATACTGACCAGGCATCCCAATCTGACCTAGTTCCATTTGTTAGCATTTTTCGCATATCCCTCTAAACTCTTCCTATTTATAACCTCCATCCAGATACCTTTTAAATGTTGTAATTGTGCCAGCCTCCATCACTTCCTCTGCCAGCTTGTTCCTTAAACGCACCACCCACTACCTGAAAAGGTTGCCCCTTAGGTCCTTTTTAAAATCTTCCGCTTCTCACCTTAAGCCTATGCCCTGTAGATTTTGACTTTCCCACCCCAGGAAAATGCTGTCTATTTACCCTATCCATGCCCCTTATGAATTTATAAATCTTGATATGGTCACCCCTCAGCCTCTGATGCTCCAGGGAAAATGGCCACAGCCTGTTCAGCCTCTCCCTATAGCTCAAACTATCCAACCTTGGCAACATCTTTGTAAATCTTTCCTGTATCCTTTCAGGTTTAACAGCATTCTCCCATAGCAGGGAAACTAGACTGTATGCAGTATTCTAAACATGGCCTCACCAATGTTCTGCACAACCGTGACATGACTTCCCAAATCTATACTCATTCTTTTGACCAAAAGAGGCAAGTGTGCCAAATGCATTCTTCACTCTCCTATCTACCTGCAATTCTACTTTCAAGGAACTGTGAACCTTTACCCCCAGCCCCTACCATTAAGTGTACACATCCTTCCCTGATTTGCCTTTCCAAAATTCGATACTTCATCTTTATCTCAATTAAATTCCATCTACCACACTGTGACCCATTGGCCCATCTGATCATGGTCCCATTGCACTCTGAAATAGTCTTCTTCACTGCTCACGACAACAATTTTTGTGTCATCGACAAACTTACCAATCATACCTCCTAAATTTGCATTATGTCTTTAAGTAGGTCAGAAATTAAAATAGTTAGTTGCTTGTTTTTGACCAGTGCAGACTCTGGGCTGTAGACCTCTATAACTCTTGGTAGCTTAAGAAAACTTAATGCTGATATTTAAAGCTAGATTCTCTTTAATGAGATCAATAGAAGAGATAAAGATTTCCTGCACCATCTCCATTTCATACATCAAAGTAACACTCAAATTGCAAAGTATAACTAGAGCACTGCAGATGCTGGAAATCAGTAACAAAAGCAAATTGCTGGAAAATTTTAACTGGCCTCAAATAGAAATGATGTGTGGGAATATGGGGGAAAGGGAGGAGATTGGCATGAAATATTAGAACCAGTGCAGACACGCTAGGCTCAATTAATTAATGAAATGGGATACTAAGATGATTGAATGAAGAGTGGTGATATGGCTTTTCACAACATAAATACTTCAAGGCCTGTCTTGTAACCGGTGAAGGAGAAAGTGAGGACTGCAGATGCTGGAGATCAGAGCTGAAAATGTGTTGCTGGAAAAGCGCAGAAGAAGGGCTTTTGCCCGAAACGTCGATTCTCCTGTTCCTTGGAAGCTGCCTGACCTGCTGCGCTTTTCCAGCAACACATTTTCAGTTATAACCGATGAAACCAATATATGTCCAGATAGGTTCATAGAGATGTACAGCACGGAAACAGACCCTGTGGTCCAACTCATCCATGCTGACCAAGTATTCTAAATTAATCTTCTCCTATTTGCCAGCATTTGGTCCATATCCCTCAAAACGCTTCCTATTCATATATTCTGGGCGAGAGCAGGAAGCAATACTGATGACATCATCAGTATATCAAAGGATAAGAATTGTGGTTGAGGCGTGAATAAGGAATAATCCACAAAACCCACAGATAGTCTTAGCTGGGCCCATTGGGTCTCTGACTTGGAGAAAATGAGACGGGTTAAAGTAGAAGTTGCTCAAAGTGAGAATGAGCTAAGGTAGAGGAGGGTGCTGTTGAATGGAGACTGTTCAGGCTTCTTTTTTTAAAAAAGAACAGGAGCCTTGGTGAATTTCTAATCGAGAATATATACTGCTGTTACTGAGAGTTAGTGGTGGATGTGGTGCCAATCAAGTGGGCTGCTTAGTCCTGAATGGGGTCAGGTTTCTTGTGTTGTTGGAGCTGCACTCATCCAGGCAAGTGGGCAGTATTCTATCACAGAGTATTAGCCAGGGCCGGTGGATTACTAGCCCAGTGACTTGACCATTACCTCAGCGTCTCCAGGCTAACTACACTACATTCTTTCTTTCTCCTCATTTGACTGGTTCCCTGCATCATGGTACAGTGGTCACTTTGCTCATCCACTCTGCTGCATGGCCTACTCAGGTCCACACAGTCCCCTCGCCTGTTAGGTAGCGTGAGATTGAGGCTATTCAGTTTTTAACTTGGTGATCTCCCCATCTGCCTTACTCACAGGCTCACCCTTCTATACAGGACTAATTTTTTAAAAATTCATCCATGTGATGCGGGTATCTATGACTGGGTTCAGCATTTATTCCCCCCTCCTTAATTGCTCAGACTGCAGTTAAGAGTCAGCCATATTGCTGTGTGTGTGGATCACATGTTGACCAGGTGGGTAAGGATGGCAGATTTCCTTCCCTGATTAGTGAACAATTTGAGCTTTCACCACAATTGATGGTGGCTGCTCAGTCAACATTTGATCAGCATTTTGTTCCAAATGTTGTACTGAACTAAAATTTTACCATTGAAATGCGATTCAAACCTATGTCCATAGAATCCCTACATTGTGGAAGCAGGCCCTTTGGTCCAACAAGTCCCCACAGACCTTGCAAAAAAATAAGCCACCCAGACCCATTCCCCTACATTTACCCCTGACTAATGCACCTAAAATACACATCCCTGAACTCTGAGCAATTTAGCATGGCCAATTCGCCTAATCTGCAAATCTTTGGACTGTGGGAGGAAACTAGAGCTCCCGGAGGAAACCCACGCAGACACTGGGAGAATGTGCAAACTCCACACAAATGGTTGCCCGAGGCTGGCATCGAACCTGTCACTGTGAGGCAACAATGCTAACCACTGAGGCACTGTGTTGCCCCTGTCATGGAGCATTGGCCTGGGGATCTGGATTACTAGTCCAGTGACATTATCAGTACACCACCACTGACAGATGACCATTTCCTGAACTGACTGCATTGCAGTGTCTGGAGCTCATCAACTGTGTTGATATTTGTAAGCCACAGACATTTAATGGAGATGTCATTGCCATGGCTGTCCAATAGCTCTCAGATGCTACAGCTGCAAAGCATCAGCTACCCTGATGTGTTCATTGTGTTTTCTTTAACATCTCAGGTCATAATTACAGAAATATTCCTGCTGGGGCTCTTGTGGTGCACTGGTAGAATTCTTACCTCTGGGTTAGAATGTCTGAGCAGGTCACAGAGATGTACAGCACGGAAACCAATCCTTTGTTCCAACTCATCCATGCCGACCGGATATCCTAAATTAATTTAGTCCCATTTGCCAGCATTTGGCCCATATCCCTCCAAACCCTTCCTACATATACCCATCTAGATGCCTTTTAAATGTTGCAATTGTACCAGCCTCCTCCACTTCCTTTGGCAGCTCATTCCATACATGCACTGCCCTCTGCATGAAAAAGTTGCCCCTTTGGTCCCTTTTTAGATCTTTCCCCTCTCATTTATAAATATTGTTTAATTCGCCTATATCTATATTAAAATTTAGCTAAGTTATGCAATTATTGCAATTGCTTAGGGCTGCACAGTACTGCTTTAGGCCACTGTCCGTCTCTCCAAACCTGCTTACCTAATTCAAGTCCTTAAAGCACTCACCAGCTTCTGGATAGATTAGACTAGGTTAGATTTCCTACAGTGTGGATACAGATCCTTTAGCCCAACAAGTCCACACTGATCCTCCGAAGAGTAACCTGCCCAGACCTATTTCCCTCTGACTAATGTACCTAACACTATGGGCAATTGAGCATGACCAATTCACCTGACCTACATATCTTTGGATTGGGGGAGGAAACCGGAGCACCCGGAGTCAATCCACGCAGACACAGGGCGAATGTGTAAACTCCACACAGACAGTCATCCGAGGCTGGAATCTAACCTGGGACCTTGGTGCTGTGAGGCAGCAGTGCTAGCCACTGAGCCATTTGCTTCCTGCCATGTGCATCGAATTCACCCCAAGCTAATGTTGAAGCCTCATCGCAAATTGTGCTATCATATGATAGTAGGACCTGCCTAATTTTATAGGGAACTGGTGATTCACACCTTGGTTGATACTGCCAAGTCAGCTACCTGCTACCGTGTTAATGCCAATATGCTTTCAGGTATTTGACGTATAACTATCACTACCAGGCAGTTTCTGTTGACTGGGTTCCTTAACTATCTTATGATTTTAAAACTCTGAACTAGAAACTGATTGCTAGCTTAAAATGAATTTACAGAGAGGAAAGGTTTATTTTTTGAGGAGTTGAGCAGTTTAGGGCTAAGCTTACTGGAGTTAAGAAGATTGAGAGGAGATCCAATTGAGGTATATAAGATACTTAAGGAATTAACAAAGTAGATGTGGAAAAGATGTTTCCCCTTACGGGGCAGTCCAGAATAAGAGGTCATAATGTTAGAATGAGGGATAACGGATTTAAAACAGATGAGGAGGAATTATTTCTTAAAAGGCCATGCATCTGTGGAATTCACTTCTCAAGAGTATAGTGGACATGAAGTAATTTTAGAGAGGGGAGAGATTTTTAATTAGTCATGGTTAAAGGATTGTGGGGAGTTGGAAGGTGGAGTTGATGCCAAGATGAGATCAGACATGATTGTATTAAAGGGTGGACAGTGTAACATCAAGGAGTTCTAGTAAAACTGAAATCAGTGAGCATCAGGGGGCAAACTATCCATTGGTTGGAATCATACCTGGCACACATGAAGATGGTCATGGTTATTGGAGATCAGTCATCTCAGCTCCAGAAAATCTCTGCAGGAGTTCCTCAGTAGTGTCTGAGGCCCAACTACCTTCAGCCGCTTCATCAATGACCTTCCTTCTGTCATAAGATCAGAAGTGAAGATGTTCACCGATGATTGCACAATGTTTGTGACTCCTCAGATACTGCAGCAATCCATGTTCAAATGCTGCATAATCTGGACAATATCCAGACTCTGGCTAACAAATGGCATGTAACATTCACGTCTCACCAATGCCATGCTATGACCATCTCCAATAAGAGACAATCTAACCACAGTCTCTTGACATTCAATGGTGTTACCATCACTGAATCCCCTATTATCAACATTCTTGGCATTACCATTGACTAGAAACTTAACTGGACTCGCCACATAAAGATAGTGACTACAAGAACGGATCAGAAGCAAGGAATGTTGCAGCAAGCAACTCGCCACTTGACTCCTGAAAACCTGTCCACCATCTCAAGGCACAATGTCAAGAATGTGATGGAATACCCCCCCCCCCCACTTGCCTGGATGGATGCAGTTCCAACAACATGGTTGGCAGTTAGAAAACAGTAGGAATCAAGGAGTCGCCAATGCCCAGGGGGGTACAGCAGGATTCATTGCTGGGATCTGCTATTCATAATGTATTAGTGATTTAGATGAGGGAACTAAGTGTAATATCTCCAAGTTTGCAAGTGACAAAATCTGGGTGAGAGGGTGAGTGTGAGGAGGATGCAGAGATGCTGCAATGTGATTTGGACATGCTGAATCAGTGGGCAATTTTTTGTTAGCTGCAGTATAATGTGGATAAATATGAGGTAGCAAAAACAAGAAGGCTGATTATTTTCTGACTGATGTATCAGGAAAGGGGGGTGCAATGAGACCTGGGAATTCTTCTACACCAATTGTTGACAGTAAGCATTGCAGGTGCAGCAGGCAGTGAAGAAGATAACTGGGACGTTGGCCTTCCTAGTAGAGAATTCAAGTATAGGAGCAGGGATGTCTTGCTGCAATTATACAGGGCCTTGGTGAGATCATACCTGGATTATTATGTGCAGTTTTGATCTCTTTACCTAAGGAAGGATATTCTGGCTGTTGAAGGTGTGCAGCAAATGTTTACCAGACATTTCCTGGGTTGGCTGGATTGAAGAGGGACTGGTTTGGCTTTTGCTGGAGTTTAGCAGAATGAGGGGGTGATTGCTAGAAAACTCTACCAGGGCTAGAGAAGATAAACTCAGGAAGCGTGTTCCAGATGACTAGGGAGTCCAGGACCAGGGTCACAATCTAAGAATATGGGATTGATCATTTAGGGCTGAGATGAGGAGAAATGTTTTCATCCAGAGTGGGACAAGCCAATGGAATTCTCTGCCACAAAGTTCAAACTAGAATGTTGTCAAAAATACAATAAATATAGTTCTTTGGGTTAAAGGGATCAAAGAGAATGGGGAGAAAATGGAAACATGATCAGCCATGATCATATTGAATGGCAGAGCAGGTCAGAAGGGCCTGATAGCCTATTCCTTTTCAGATTTTCTTCATTTCAGAATTTCTAGGCTGCATGGTGGCTCAGTAGTTAACACTGCTGCCTCACAGCGCCAGGTTTGATCCCACCCTCAGGTGACTGTATGGAGTTTGCAAATTCTTAGTGTCTGCGTGGGTTCCCTCCGGGTGCTCCTGATTCTTCCCAAAGTCCAAAGATATGCAGGTTAGGTGAATTGGCCGTGCTAAATTGCCCATAGTGTTCAGGGATGTTTAGATTAGGTGCAATAGTCAGGGGTGAATATAAGGTAGGGGAATGGGTGTACGTGGGTTATTCTTCAGAGGATCGGTGTGGACTTGTTGAGCTGAAGGGCCTGTTGACAGACTGTAGAAATTCTATGGGTTCCCACTTGCATCAGATTCCCAAGATTGTACTTGTAGCTTATCACAGTCAAGCCTGCTTGCATTCTGTGCTCACGTTACTTTCTGTTTGGGGTTAATAAAGATGTTTGATCTGTGTCACTTCAGACTTATTTCCAATAAGGAATTGTATTTTTTTTTTGACAAATCTTATTTTAGGGATAAACCAGTGCCCGACAGGAAGCAAATGTGAGAAGTTTATTGAATTTTTCCCAACCCCCCGGGACCTTTGCGAGAAGCTGTGGAGTTACTCATATGAATTCACGGAACATGATCGCGGGAGTGGCAAGTGTATTGCTATGTGGTTCGACACCTCTGGCTCCAGGCAGAACCCAAATATGGAGGTTGCACGGTACTATGCCATTCAGAAGGGTCTGATCGCATCCTCTTCGTCTGTTGAGCTGACTGTCCCACTGTTCCTGACTCTTCTGCTGCTCTCCGTCTTGTCTTAGCTTTCCCTGGCTATAAGCAGAAAGGAGAGTGGACTGTTGAAATACATCTCTTGCATTTTCCCTTCTGCATTCACCAGCTCTACCATATCTTGGTTTTAAAAAAGAAATTTGTTTGCTTTTCTTGCTGAGGCAATCCATTGGCTATGTCCGGGGGTGAGATTTGTCGGGGGAGAGGAGATGTTGCACTTGTTATCACTGTCATTGTTATGGGTAAGTGGCAAAAACGCAAAGAGCATATTTATATAGCACCTTTTGTATAGCAACCTCAGGATATTCCAAAACACTTTACAGCCAGTCGATTGCTTGTAAATTCTTGTTCCCTGTTGCAATGCAGGCAAAGGTGGCAGCCAATTTATACACATGAAGTTCCTGCAGACATTTTCCAGTCATCCTGTTCAGAGATGTTATGACGCACCTCTGGAACAGGACTTCAGACTAGGCCCCTGGCTCAAAGGTAGGGATACTCCCACTGCACCACAGGGCCCACAAAGCTCCTGCTGATTCTTAACAATTGGATGGTAGTTCTCAGTCACAGTGACTAGAATTTGATGCCAGTTCTTAAATTTTAGTTAAATTCCATTTCTTGGTATTCTGAAATTTGAACCAGACCACTAGCCTGGACTTCGGGATTATTCATTTACTGACATTACCACTGCATTACCACTGAGGCAGCAGTGCTAACCACTGGGGCGGCACTGTGGTACAGTGGTTAGCACTGCTGCCTCACAGCGCCAGAGACCCGGATTCAATTCCCGCCTCAGGCGACTGACTGTGTGGAGTTTGCACGTTCTCCCCGTGTCTGCGTGGGTTTCCTCCGGGTGCTCCGGTTTCCTCCCACAGTCCAAAGATGTGCAGGTCAGGTGAATTGGCCATGCTAAATTGCCCGTAGTGTTGGGTAGGGGGTAAATGTAGGGGTATGGGTGGGTTGCGCTTCGGCGGGTCGGTGTGGACTTGGGCCGAAGGGCCTGTTTCCACACTATAATCTAATCTAATCTAATCTAATTACCATCTGCTATACAGAGCTCTTGCAAACAGCAATGAGACAGCGACCAGATAATCTGTTTCCTATGATGTGAATTGAGGGATAAATCTTGGCCTGAGTGTCTTTGGGTCCTCAGTTTAACATCTCACCCCTAAAGATGTCATCCTGGTGTGAATGACAGACATACTGTTGTTTCCTGGCTATTGCTGAGCCTCCATTCTGTTCATGGTTGGGATGAAAATTTAGAGCCTTGGTGCTGACCTTAAAAAGACTCTGATGTATAAACCGTTAAATGTTCATAAATCATCCACAGACTGAGGGAATGTGTCATCAACAGTGCAATCAGGCATTATTTACTCAGCAATAAACTACTGTACTCAGTGATGCCCAGTTCGGGTTCGAGTTCTGGCAGGGTCACTCAGCTCCTGCCCTTATGCCAGCCTTGGTTCAAACGTGGACAAAAGAAGTGAATTCGAGGTGAGGTGAGAGTGACAGCCCTTGACACCTAAGCTGCTTTGGAACAAATGTGCATAAGGTCATAAGACATGGGAACAGAAATGGGGGAAGGTGGGAGCCAATGGCTGGACTCATTTAGCACAAATGAAGTTGTTTGTTGGAGGTCAGTTGTTTCAATTCCAACTTGTACCGTCAACAAGATCCACTGTACAACTTGCCAAAGCTCCTTAGGCAGCACCTTCCAAATACATGACCACGTCCATCTGGAAACATAAAAGCAGCAGATACATAGGAGCACTATCACATGCAAGTTCCCCTCCAAGCCACTCACCATTCTGACTTATATATCACCATTCCTTCAGTGTCACCTGGTCAAAATCCTGGAATTCCCTCGGGGCATTGTGGGTAAGCCTACAACACGTGGACTGCTGCGGTTCAAGAAGGCAACTCAGCATGATTTTCTTGAGGATAGTTAGGAATGAGTAATAATGCTGGTACTTTGAGTTTGATGTATTCATGTAGTGTCGTAGTGACTGTTCTTTAAAAAGTGATTCATTCGCTGTAAAGTGCTTTGTGTGGTCCACATAAATGCATTTATAGAACATAGAACAATACAGCACAGAACAGGCCCTTCGGCCCACGATGTTGTGCCGAACATTTGTCCTAGCTTAAGCACCTATCCATGTACCTATCCAATTGCCACTTAAAGGTCACCAATGATTCTGACTCTGCCACTCCCATAGGCAGCGCATTCCATGCCCCCACCACTCTCTGGGTAAAGAACCTACCCCTGACATCCCCCCCCTATACCTTCCATCCTTCACCTTAAATTTATGTCCCCTTGTAACACTCTGTTGTACCCGGGGAAAAAGTCTCTGACTGTCTACTCTATCTATTCCCCTAATCATCTTATAAACCTCTATCAAGTCACCCCTCATCCTTCACCGTTCCAATGAGAAAAGACCTAGCACACACAACCTATCCTCGTACGACCTATTCTCCATTCCAGGCAACATCCTGGTAAATCTCCTCTGCACCCTCTCCAAAGCTTCCACATCTTTCCTAAAGTGAGGCGACCAGAACTGCACACAGTACTCCAAATGTTGCCTTACCAAGGTCCTGTACAGCTGCAACATCACCTCACGACTCTTGAATTCAATCCCTCTGCTAATGAACGCTAATACACCATAGGCCTTCTTACAAGCTCTATCCACCCGAGTGGCAACTTTCAAAGAGCTATGAACATAGACCCCAAGATCCCTCTGCTCCTCCACCTTACTAAGAACCCTACCGTTAACCCTGTATTCCACATTCTTATTTGTCCTTCCAAAATGGACAACCTCACACTTGACAGGGTTGAACTCCATCTGCCACTCCTCAGCCCAGCTCTGCATCATATCTAAGTCCCTTTGCAGCCAACAACAGCCCTCCTCACTATTCACAACTCCACCAATCTTCGTATTGTCTGCAAATTTACTGACTCACCCTTCGACTCCCTCTTCCAAGTCATTAATAAAAATTACAAACAGCAGAGGACCCAGAACTGATCCCTGTGGAACTCCACTTGTAACTGGGCTCCAGGCTGAATATTTACCATCTACCCCCACTCTCTGACTTCAACCAGTGAGCCAGTTCTCTATCCAACTGGCCAAATTTCCCACTATCCCATGCCTCCTGACTTTCCGCATAAGCCTACCATGGGGAACCTTATCAAATGCCTTACTAAAATCCATGTACACTACATCCACTGCTCTACCCTCATCCACATGCTTGGTCACCTCCTCAAAGAATACAATAAGACTTGTAAGGCAAGACCTACCCCTCACAAATCCGTGCTGGCTGTCCCTAATCAAGCAGTGTCTTTCCAGATACTCATAAATCCTATCCCTCAGTACCCTTTCCATTACTTTGCCTACCACCGAAGTAAGACTAACTGGCCTGTAATTCCCGGGGTTATCCCTATTCCCTTTTTTGAACAGGGTCACAACATTCGCCGCTCTCCAGTCCACTGGTACCACCCCCGTTGACAGTGAGGACGAAAAGATCATTGCCAACGGCTCTGCAATTTCCTCTCTTGCTTTCCACATAATCCTAGGATATATCCCGTCAGGCCCGGGGGACTTGTCTATCCTCAAGTTTTTCAAAATGTCCAACACATCTTCCTTCCTAACAAGTATCTCCTCTAGCTTACCAGTCCGTTTCATACTCTCCTCTTCAACAATACGGTTCCTCTCATTCGTAAATACTGAAGAAAAGTACTCATTCAAGACCTCTCCTATCTCTTCCGACTCAATTTCTCGCCTGTTTAATCAGTTTATCTATAATCTCCTCCAGCTCTACAACTGTCCGAGTTCTCTGCACTCCTCTGGTTCTAGCCTGTTATACATTCCTGATTTTGGTCAGTTCACCATTAGTGACTGTCTTCAGCTGCACTAAGTTCTAGGAGACCCTCCTAAACCCCTCAGCCCCTAACCATATCTCCTTTAAGACACACTATAAAGCCAGCCTCTTTGCCAAATCATTTGCCCTCACATTTCCTGTTGAGTATCAACAAACGGTTAAACGCATTAAAGACACTATAGAAATGCACATCAATAAACTGATGCACTTAACATGGATATCTTCCAATTATCAGGCTTTTTAATACATAAATTTTAAGTGTAATTCCTTATCCTTTGAGTAATAACTGCCCCATTTAGTAATTCAAGTGCTTCCCTTAATTTTCTATACTAAATTTTGTTTAAAATTCAGGGATTTTCTATAATGTGTTTGCTATTAGCTGAATGTCTGCAGCTTTTTAATGAGTTTAGCTATGATTTGATTAAAGACTGCAATCTTTAATTTCCCTCTGCATCTGCGCAGTGAGTTATTTATATACTTCATTTCACCTGACGAAGGAGCTGCGCTCCGAAGGCTTGTGATTTCAAATAAACCTTTTGGACTAAAACCTGGTCTCATGTGACTTCTGACTTTGTCTACCTCAGTCCAACTCCAGCACCTCCGCATCAGAATTTATGTATGATCAGACTGTGGTAGCATTAAAGAACTTTAAGATCAAAATATTGTGTTTTCGCCACTGTGATTCCAAAGTTTGAACCTGGACTGAGTGGACAGCCTGAAGGCGGTGGGTTTGAATCCCACAAAACCCCAGCATCAGAGGCCATGACTGGGGATGTGATGCAAGCTCAAGCTGTTGTAGTCTTTCGGGTGAGATAGCTAAGCTGAGGCCCAGACTTTCTTATGGATTGACATTCCAGAGCTATTGGCACTCGATCATGAAGAACAAGATTGTTCTTTCTTTCTGCTGTTCGTGAGACCATTACATTTCAGCCACCAAACATGTTTGTTTAAGAAAAACACACACGGCTTATCAGATCACTTAATCTATTCAATCACTGATAATAGGGCCTTATTGTGTGAAAATTGCAGACTTAGGTTTTCATGTAATGACAAGGACAATTAAAAATTAATTTTTTTTTGTGTTTGTGCATTGTCCTGGGAATTCCTTGGACTAAATGCTTCTGGTTAATGCAGAGTGGAGTTCCTTTTTCTCTTAATCTCTCATCCATTGCAAGCTGTTCAGCAACTTACCACGATGCAAAGTACACAGTCTCCTTTCAGCTGTCGTTACAGTGAAACTGAAATGTTTCCTAATACTTGAACTCAAAGAGCATAGGCAGTAGCTGTGGTGTCAAAGCAACTCTGGATGTCAAGGTGCATATAAGAAAAATTAACCAATAGTGAAATTCAGGAACTGGTGTGGGAGAGCTCTCAGAACAGAAGCAGCTAAGTGCTTAGTTTTTAAGTGTAACCATGCTATTATTTTTCTTTGTGATTCTACAATAGTGAGTACAGTGAGTTCTTTGTTTTATTGAGATCAATCTCTTGATTAAATTTTAAGAATACTAATGTCTGTTCTAAGTTAGCCTGGAGCAGAGTTTTATAGAGCAGTATGACTGCTATTTTTTGGGTCTGTAGATTGGCCTTGAGTAGAGTGATGTGCTCTTCCTTTCGGAGTGGGCGTTTCCATGTTAATGATGATTGTCTGTAGGAAGTGTGTTTGGTTGTGAATCCTATCAGATCACATTAATCAGTTGGAGCGGCAGGTCGAGGCAATGAGGAATTTACAAGAGCTAGGGGGTGTGATGGATGACAGTGAGAGGAAGGGAGAAAAACTGGAGATACAGTCCGGTAGATGGGTTAACTCCAGGAAAGGTAGGAAAGAGAGGCAAGTAGTGCAGGAGTCTCCTGTGGCTATCCCCATTTCCCATAGTGAGGAAAGAGAACAATCCGAGACTGGTACAATCAGGAAAGGAAACGAGTCAAATAGTCAGGGCAAGCACGAGCAAAGCCGAGAGCGAGGTAGAATGGATAAACTACATTTATTTGAATACAAGAGGCCAAACAGGGAATAGACAATAGGTGCAGGAGTAGGCCATTCTGCCCTTCGAGCCTGCACCACCATTCAATATGATCATGGCTGATCATCCTTAATCAGTAAGGAAGGCAGATGAATTCTGAGTACATTAGGAACATGGGCATTAGATATCATACTGATTTACAGAAACATGGCTCAGGGATGGACAGAACTGGCAGCTTAATGTTCCTACCACAAGGGATGAATGCAGATTTCTCCAGCTTTCTCATTTCCCCTCCCCCCCCACCTTATCTCAATCCCAACCCTCGGACTCAGCACCGCCTTCTTGACCTGCAATCTTCTTCCCGACCTCTCCGCCCCCACCCCCTCTCCGGCCTATCACCCTCACCTTAACCTCCTTCCACCTATCGCATTCCCTTCGCTCCTCCCCCAAGTCCCTCCTCCCTACCTTTTATCTTAGCCTGCTTGGCACACCCTCCTCATTCCTGAAGAAGGGCTTATGCCCGAAATGTCGATTCTTCTGCTCCTTTGCTGCCTGACCTGCGCTTTTCCAGCAACATGTTTTTTCAGCTTAATGTTCCAGGATACTAATGCTACAGGAAGGATAGAAAGGGGACCAGAGAGGAGGCGAAGTGGCATTTTTGAAAAGGGATAACGTTATAGCTCTACTGAGGTAGGATATTCCTGAGAATACATCCAGGGAAGTTATTTGGGTAGAACTGAGAAATAAGAAAAGGGCTGATCACCTTATTGGGATTGTACTATAGACCCCACAATAAGCAGCGGGAAATTGAGAAACCAGTCCGTAAGGAAATCTGTTGGAGTAATAAGTCCATTACTCTTTAACTTTCCAAGCATAGACTGGGGCTGCCATAGTGTTAAAGGTTTAAATGAGGAGGAATTTAGAACATAGAACATAGAAGAATACAGCGCAGTACAGGCCCTTTGGCCCTCAATGTTGCACCGATCCAAGCCCACCTAACCTACACTAGCCCACTATCCTCCATATGCCTATCCAATGCCCGCTTAAATGCCCATAAAGAGGGAGAGTCCACCACTGCTACTGGCAGGGCATTCCATGAACTCACGACTCGCTGAGTAAAGAACCTACCCCTAACATCTGTCCTATACCTACCACCCCTTAATTTAAAGCTATGCTCCCTCGTAATAGCTGACTCCATACGTGGAAAAAGGTTCTCACGGTCAACCCTATCTAAACCCCTAATCATCTTGTACACCTCTATCAAGTCACCCCTAACTAATAGGTTGTGCGCCAATTGGTAAGTTGACTCATTTTTTTAAATATAGTTTTTCAGTAGTCTAGTTGGGAATTTAGAATAGTGGGAATGGTGGTTAGGGTAGCTGAATGTGCCTTCTGCAGAATGTGGGAGGTAAGGGTCACCACTAGTGTCCCTGCTGACTGCATCTGTGGGATGTGCCCTCAACTCCAGCTCCTCGAAAACAGTGTGAGGGAACTAGAGCTGGAACTGGATCACTTTGGATCATTGGGGAGGCAGAGAGGGTTATTGAGAGGAGTTATAGGGAGGTAGTCACACCTCAGGTAAAAGAAAAAGGGTTACCATCAGGGGACAGAAAGGGAACTGGCAGGCAGTGCTGGGATCCCTGTGGCCATTCCCCTCAACAACAAATATACCACTTTGCATACTGTTGGGGTGGTGGTGACTTAACAGGGATAAGCAATGGGGCACAGATCTCTGGCACAGAGTCTGTGCCTGTTGCCCAGAGGGGAAGGGGGAAAGAGGAGCAGACCATTAGTCATTGGGGACTTCATAGTTCGGGGGACAGAGAGGTTCTGTGAGGACGAGAGAGACTCGTGTTTGGTGTGTTGCCTCTCAGGTGCCAGGATTGTGATGTCTTGGATTGTGTTTTTGGGATCCTTGAGGGGGAGGGGAACCAGTCCCAAGTCGTCCACACAGGCACCAACAGCACACATGAGTAGACAGATGGTTTGTTACCTGTGCCACATGCTAGTGAAGCGAGGAATAGGGAGAGGGAGGAGTTGAACATGTGGTTACAGGGATGGTGCAGGGGCGAGGGTTCAGATTTCTGGATAATTGGGGCTCTTTCTGGGGTAGGTGGGACCTCTACAAACAGGATGGTCTTCATCTGAACCAGAGGTGTACCAATAGCCGGGGGGTGGGGGGAGCGGATTTGCTAATGCTCTTTGTGCAGGGTTTAAGCTATTTCAGCAGGGGGATGGGAACCTAAATTGTAGTTTGAGTAAACAGGAGGTTGTGAGTAATGAAGTCAGAACTAACATTTCAAGATCGCGTGAAGGCACTGGCAGGCAAGAAGTTGAAGTGTGTCTATTTCACTGCCAGGAGCATCCGGAATAAGGTGAGTGACCTTGCAGCATAGGTTAGTACCTGGGACTTTGATGTTGTGGCCACTTATCAGACATGGGTAGAGCATGAACGGAATGGTTATTGCAGGTTCTAGGATTTAGATGTTTCAGTAAGAACAAAGAAAATGGTAAAAGATGGGGTGGTGTGGCACTTAATCAAGGACAGTATTATGGTTGCAGAAAGGATGTTTGAGGACTCCTCTACTGGGGTAGTATGGGCTGAGCTTAGCAGCAGGGAAAGAGAAGTTGACCCTGTTGGGAGTTTTCTATAGGCCTCCAAATAGTTCCAGAGATGTAGAGGAAAGGATAGCAAAGGTGATCCTGGATAGGAGCGAGAGTGACAGGGTAGTTGTTAATTTCCAGGTATTGACTGGGAACATTATAGTTCAAATACTTTAGATGGGTCAGTTTTTGTCCAATGTGTGCAGGAGGATTTCCTGACACAGTATGTAGATAAGCCAACAAGGGATGAGGCCACATTAGGTTTCGTAGTGGCTAATGAACCAGGCCAGGTGTTAGCTTTGGAGGTAGGTGAGCACTTTGGTGATAGTGGCCACAATTCAGTTATGTTTACTTTAGTGATGGAAAGGGCGGCACGGTGGCACAGTGGTTAGCACTGCTGCCTCACAGCGCCAGAGACCCGGGTTCAATTCCCGCCTCAGGCGACTGACTGTGTGGAGTTTGCACATTCTCCCCGTGTCTGCGTGGGTTTCCTCCAGGTGCTCCGGTTTCCTCCCACAGTCACAAAGATGTGCGGGTCAGGTGAATTGGCCATGCTAAGTTGCCCATAGTGTTAGGTTAAAGGGGTAAATGCAGGGGTATGGGTGGGTTGCGCTTCGGCGGGTCGGTGTGGACTTGTTGGGCCGAAGGGCCTGTTTCCACACTGTAAGTAATCTAATCTAATCTAATCTAAAGTAATCTAATCTAAAGGGATGGGTATATACCGCTGGGGGAAAAGCAATTACGATGCGATTGGGCAAGATAGCTTGGAGAAGGAAATTGCAGGGGATGGGCACAGTTGAAATGTGGAGCTTATCAAAGACCCGTAATAGCTGGTCCTTGAATAAGTATGTACTGGTCAGGCAGGGAAGAAGTTGTTGAGCACAGGAGCCGTGGTTTACTAAGGAAGTTGAACCTCTTGTCGAGGAAGAAAGTTTATGTTAGGATGAGATGTGATGGTTCAGTTAGGGCGCTTAAGAGTTACAAGTTAGCCAGGAAGGACCTAAAGAGAGAGCCAGGAGGGCACATGAGAAATCATTGGCAGATAGGATTGAGGAAAACCCTAAGGCTTTCGATAGCTATATCAGGAATAAAAGAATGACTAGAGTAAGATTGGGGCCAATCAAGCATAGTAGTATAAAGTTGTGCATGGAGTCAGGGGAGATAGGGGAAGTGCAAAATGAATATTTTTCATCAGTATTCACACATGAAAAAGACAATGTAGTCGAGGAGAATATGGAGTTACATACTACTAGACGAGATGGGATTGAGGTACATAAGGAGGAGAAGTTAGTAATTCTAGAAAGTGTGAAAATAGTTAAGTCCTCTGAGCCGGATGGGATTTATCCTAGGATTCTCTGGGAAGTCAGGGAGAAGATTGACAAGCCTTTGGCTTTGATCTTTGTCGTCATTGTCTACAGAAATAGTGCCAGAAGACTGGAGGGTAGCAAATGTTGTTTCCTTGTTCAAGAGGGGGAGTTGAGACAACCCTGGAAATTATAGACGTGTGAGCCTTCGGTTATGGGTAAAGTGTTGGAAAGGATTATAGGAGAGAGGGTTTATAATCATCTAGAGATGAATAAGTTGATTCGGGATAGTCAACACTTCTGTGAAGGGTAGGTTGTGCCTCACAAACATTATTGTTCTTTTGAGAAGGTGACCAAACAGATGGATGAGGGTAAAGCAGTTAATGTGGTATATATGGATTTCAGTAAGGCATTTGATAAGGTTCCCCACTATAGGCTATTGCCCTAAATACAGAGGCATGGGATTGAGGGTGATTTAGTGGTTTGGAACAGTAATTGGCTAGCTGAAAGGAGACACAGGGTGGTGGTTGATGGGAAATGTTCATCCTGGAGTTTAGTCACTAATGGTGTACCGCAAGGATCTTTTTTGGGGCCACTATTGTTTGTTATTTTTATAAGTGACCTGGATGAGGGCATAGAAGGATGAGTTAGTAGATTTACGGATGATACTAAGGTCGGTGGAGTTGTGTAGAGTGTTTGAGGATGTTGTAGATTACAGAGAGACATAGATAAGCTGCAGAGCTGAGCAGAAAGGTGGCAAATGGAGTTGAATGCAGAAAAGTGAGAGGTGATTCACTTTGGAAGGAGTAACAAGAATTCTTAGTAGTGTAGATGAGCAGAGAGGTCTCAGTGTCCAGGTACATAGATCTTTGAAAATTACCACCCAGGTTAATAAGGTTATTAAGAAGGCATATAGTGTGTTAGCTTTTATTGGTAGAGGGATTGAGTTTCGGAACCATGAGGTCATGCTGCAGCTGTGCAAAACTCTAGTGTAGCCGCATTTGGAGTATTGTGTACGGTTCTGGTCACCACATTATAAGAAGGATGTGGAAGCTTTGGAAGGGGTTCAGAGGAGATTTACTAGGATGTTACCTGGTCTGGAGGGAAGGTCTTATGAGAAAAGGCTGAGGGACTTGAGGCTGTTTTCATTTGAGAGATGACTTAATTGAGACATACAAGATGATCAGAGGATTAGATAGGTTGGACAGTGAGAGCCTTTTACTTGGATGGCAATGGCTAGCATGAGGGGACATGGCTTTAAATTGAGGGGTCATAGATATAGGACAGATGTCAGAAGTGGTTTCTTTACTCAGTAGTAGAGGCATGGAACGCGCTGCCTGCAACAGTAGTAGACTAGCCAACCTTAAGGGCGTTTAAATGGCCATTGGATAGGCATATGGATGAGAATGGAATAGTGTAGATTAGATGAGCTTCATATTGATTCCACAGGTTGGTGCAACATTGGCTAAAGGGCCTATACTGCACTGTAATGTTCTATGTTTTACAAGGTTCAGGGAATCGGTTTAGCTCAATTGGCTGGGTTATTGGTTTGCAGAGCACTGTGATGCGAACAGCATGGGTTCAATTTAGTTTAATTTTGATAAATGTAAGGTGCTGCATTTTGGAAGGCAAATCAGGGCAGGACTTATACACTTAATGGTAAGATCCTGGGGAGTGTTGCTGAATAAAGAGACCATAGAATGCAGGTAGGTAGGATAGTGAAGAAGGCTTTTGGTATGCTTTCCTTGATTGGTTAGAGCATTGAGTATTGGAGTTGGGAGGTCATGTTGTGTACAGGACACTGGTTAGGCCAGTTTTGGAATACTACATGCAATTCTGGTCTCCCTCCTGTCTGAAGGATATTGTGAAACTTGAAAGGGTTCAGAAAAGATATACAAGGATGTTGCCAAGGTTGGAGGATTTGAGCTATAGGGAAAGGCTGAATAGGCTGGGCAGTTGCCCCTGGAGCATTGGAGGCTGAGGGCTGACCTGATAGAGGTTTACAAAATCATGAGGGGCATGGATAGGATAAATAGACAGTCTCTTCCCTGGTGTGGGGGAGTCCATAACTAGAGGGCATAGGTTTGGGGTGGGAGGGGAAAGATTTTAAAAGAGAGCTAAGGGGCAACCTTTTCACGCAGAGGGTGGTATGTGTATGGAATGAGCTGCCAGAGGAAGTGGTGGAGGCTGGTACAATAATATTTAAAAGGCAACTGGATGGGTATATGAATAGGAAAGGTTTAGGAGGATATGGGTGAAGTGCTGGCAAATGAAGTTGGATTAATTTAGGATATCGGGTCGGCATGGGGAAGTTGGACCAAAAGGTCTGTTTGTGTGCTGTACAGCTCTGTGACTATGACACAACCCATTTGGAAAAGTGCACTAATATTCAGGCTGAATAATCCAATTATTCCAATTTACCTGGCTGATGGACTCCAGTGAACAGAAAACAGGTTTTTGTCCTTGAATTCTAACCACAGACAAATAAGAGGATTGACTGGGTGGTTGACAGTGAGGAAGAAGGTCTTTGGTTGTAGGAGGATGGAACTTAACCCTGATAAATGTGAGGTGATACACTTTAGAAAATGGGACAAGACAATGGAGTACACAATGAATGGTGGGACATGAGGAAGTATAGAGGAACAGAGGGGTCTTTGGATGCTTGTCCACAGGTACCTGAAGTGGCAAAACAGGTTAATAAGGTGGTTAAAAAGGCATATGGGACATTTGCCTTTATCAATCATAGCCCAGATTGTAAGAGCAAGGACGTCCTGTTGGAGCTGTACAGGACTTTGGTGAGGTCACAGCTGGAGTACTGTGTGCAGTTCCGGTCTCCGCACTCTAGCAAGGATGTGATTGCACTGGAGAAGGTGAAGAGGACATTCACCAAGATGCTGCCTGCGATAAAGAGAGGCTGGATAAACTCAGATTGTTTTCTTTGGAGCAGGGAAGATTGAGGGGGACCTGATGGAGGTGTATAAGATTATGACAGGCATGGACAGGGTCATTAGAAAGTAGCTATTCCCTATAGTTGAAGGGTCAATAATAAGCAGGCATAATTTTAAAGTGAAAGGCAGTAGATTTAGAGAGAATTTGAGGAAAATTGGTTTTACTAAGAGGGTGGGGGAGGGGTCTGGAACACACTGCCCAGGTGCGGGTTAGTTGAGGGGGAAACCTCGCAACTTTTATAAAGTAGTTGGATGAGCACTTACAATGTTATAACATTCAAGGGGCTATTGTCAAGTGGGAGTCAATAAAGTGTGGAAAAAGCACAGCAGGTCGGACAGCACCTGAGGAGCAAGAGATACAATGTTTTGGGCATAACCTTTCATCAGGAATGTGCAACTCACCTAGATTGGTGATAAAGATTTGATGTACTGTATAATTCTATGACACTTATACGAGCTGAAACTCTAATTCCTCTCTCAAATTCTGACCCATGTGCAAACAAACACAATGTTAAATGTGGAGAAATAAATAAAAAAATTGAAAGAACTGTGGACACTGGAAATCAGAAACAAAAACAGAAATTGCTGCAAAAGCTCAGCAGATCTGGCAGGATCTATGGACAGAGATCAGAGTTAATGTCTTGGGTCCAGTGACCACCTCCAGATCTGATGGTAGCTAGGAAAAGGATGGTTTTTATTCAGAGAATAGGGTAGGGGCAAGGATTAAACGATAGGTGGAGATAGAGCCCAAAGAGAGGGAAGGACAATTGGACAAACAAAGGAATGGATAATAGGTAAAAACAAGGACTGCAGATGCTGGAAACCAGATTCTGGATTAGTGGTGCTAGAAACGCTCATCAGACCTTTTGCCCAAAATGTCGATTTTCCTGCCCTTCGGATGCTGCCTGAACTGCTGTGCTTTTCCAGCACCACTCTAATCCAGAAAAAGGAATGGATAATGGTCAGCCTATGAGAACGAATAGCTGTTAATGAAGACTTAGTGACTAACAATGGGCTGTGTGTAATAGCAGGCATGAGGCATGCATTTATGGTGGGAGGGAGAGAGTTCAAAGGAGATGTGAGATGTGGTTGGAGTCTGGAACATACAGCCAGGGGTGGTGGTAGAGGCAGATACAACACGGATGTTTAAGGGATTTTTCAATAAGCACATGGATATGCAAGAAATGGGTGATATGGACCAAGAGCAAGCAAAAGGTATTAGTTTAATTTGGTGTCATGTTCGGCACAAATTGTGGGTCGAAGGGCCCATGCTTGTGCTATACTGTTCTATGACCTGTCCTACCTGCCAATCTCCCTTCCCACCTATCCGCTTCACCCTCCCCCTGACCTATCACCTTTATCCCCACCTCCATCCACCCATTGTACTCTTTGCTACCTTCCCCCATCCCCCTCTCTGACCTAGCACCTCCATCCTCACCCCCATTCACCTATTGTACTCTTTGCTACCTTCTCCCCCCCCCACCATTTATCTCTCCACCCTGGAGGCTTCCTGCCTCCATTCCTGATGAAGGGCTTTTGCCCAAAATGTCGATTTTCCTGCTCCTCGGATGTTGCCTGACTTCCTGTGCTTTTCCAGCACCACTCTCATCTCGACTCTGGTTTCCAGCATCTGCAGTCCTCACTTTTGCCTGCCTGTACTGTTCTATGTTCTAACAAGGCCTGGTCTGTTGGATTGGGGTGAGGACATAGGAGAAGGTGCCTCATGCCCTAAAATTGTTGAGCTCGGTTTTGAGTCCTGGAGGCTGTCGAAGTCCCAAGCGGAAAATGAGGTACTGCTCTTCCAATACCACCAGTTCCATATTCCCCTCCCCACCCTTGTCAGCCTTCCACAAGGGCTGTTTCATTTCATTTCAATTCAATTCAATCCAACCAGGACACCCTGGCCAACTTCTCCTCCATTCTGAACAAACAACCCCCCAGCCCCATGGCACCTTCCCCTGCAACTGCAGAATGTGTAACACCTGCTCATTTACTTCCTCTCCCCTCAGTATCCAGGGGCCCAAACACACCTTCCAGGTGAAGCAGTGCTTCACCGACACTTCACACAGTCTAGTTGACTGCATACACTGCTTACATTGGGACACAAGGCGTAGACTGGGTGACCGCTTCACAGAACACCTGCATTCTGTCCACAAAAAAGACCCTGAGGCTTTTACTTGCCTGCCACTTGAACAAACCACTATGTATTCTGGCCAACACCTCTGTCCCAGGTTTGCTGCAGTGCTTCAGCATTTTCTTTTTGGGAGCTCTACAGCCTTCTGGTCTCAACATCAAGTTCAATAACTTCAGGGCTGGAGGCACCTTCACACATGTCCTTACCCCAACTCCCACACACTAGGCCTTGTTATCATATGGTCTGCTATTACACATAACCCATTGTAAGCCACTAACAGTCCCCATCAGCAGCCATTTATTCTCCCAGGCTGTTTGTTATCCATTCCTACATCTGTCCAACTGCTCTTCTCTCTTTGGGGTTTACCTCCACCTATCGTTCACTCCTCACCCCCACCCTCCATCCTATCTTCTGCATAATAACCAACTTTTTCCTAACTTCCATCAGTTCTGAGGAAGGGTCACTGGGCCCAAAATGTTAACTCTGATTTCTCTTCATGGACGTTGTCAGATCTGCTGAGCTTTTCCAGCAATTTGTTCTTTTGGAGAAAAAGAATACTGGCCCTTTTTCTTCTTCCAAGTTCTTCACCAGTCTTCATGTCCAAGTTCTCCCAATTCTGCACTGAAGTGTGGACGGGGTGAGGTGGTGGAGTGGAACAGGGTTTTCTAGTTTCCCAGTCACTGAATAGGAGGCACAAGGGACAACAAATGGTGGGAGTGAATGATGATTGCTTACTACTTGCGGTATGTCACCACAAGGGAGAAGTAAAATAGAAATGCTTTCTCTTGTAATTTGGAGAATTTCTTCCACTGCATTATTCACATGCAAGCTGTTCACTGCCCTGGAACCAATCAGAGTTGTCATCATGCCAATGACTCCTGGCCTCCACAACTGATCCTAATAGAAAAACCAATCAGCACTCTGGCTCTGTCACCACTGCAGATATCAGATTGGTCTTCCTGGGACACGACCCAAGGAAAGAGATGGGCCGGGATGGTGACCCCAGCTGAGCACCTCAGAGGTATTATTGACTAACAACTTCAACTTCTCTCTCCTACAAGCCAAAGTCCCAGCCTACATCATCCCGGTACCTAAGAAGGCACACGCAACTTGCCTTAATGACTACTGCCCAGTGGCTCTGACCTCAATAATAATGAAGTGCTGCGAGAGGTTGGTCATAGTCCATATCGCTTCTAGTCTCCCAGCCTGCCTGTTAAGGTTTTCAATAGAGTTAAGTTATTCCATTTTAACTAGTGTATGAATAAAGTGTGTTTTGCTTCAACTCTGGTAGTTTGAACAATCAAATTGCATTTGGAACATAATTTGCCTATTGACGTAACAGGTCCACAGCAGATGCCATATCCCTGGGCCTGCACTCATCCTCAGAACATCTGGACAACAAGGACACCTATGTCAGACTCCTGCTCATTGATTACATTCTGCTCTCAACATCATTAACTGTTTCAGACTGATCTCAAAACTCTCAAACCACTGCTAGCTGATGAAGGGACGGTGCTCCAAAAGCTTGTACTTCCAGATAAACCTGTTGAACTAAAACCTGGTGTTGTGTGGTTTTTAACTTTGTCTGCCCTAGTCCAACACCAGCACTTCCACATAAAAACTCTGAGGCCTTCATCTCAACTTTGCCCTTTTAACTGGATCATCAGCTTTCTGACCCAGACTGCAGTCAGTGAACATAGGTAGCTTCACTTCCTCCACAATAACATTGTTACCCCCCCCCCCCCCAAACAAGGATGTATCCTCAGCTCCCTACTGTACTCCCTGTATATTCATAACTATGTAATCAAATTCCAAATGAATGCCATCTATAAGTTTGCCAATGACACCACCAAAGTGAGATGGGTATCTAACAATGATAAGTCAGAATACAGAAGGGAGATAGAGGGCATGGTGAAATGGTGCAATCTCTCTCAATGTCGACAAAACTAAAGAACTGATCATTGACTTCGGAAAGAAAGGAGGAGGACACGCCCCCATCTACATCACGGAGCGGAGGTGGAGAGGCTCAAGTGTGTCACGTTCTGAGCAGTGATAATAACCCACACCCTGTCCTGGACCTCCCATGTAGATACGATGGTCAAGAAGGTACAGCAATGCCTCTTTTCCCTCATCCGGCTCAGGAAATTCAGCATGTCCATAAGGCCCGAACCAACTTCTACAGATACTATCCAATTGCATAATGGCCTGGTGCAGCAACTACTCTGCCCAGGACTGTAAGAAACTACAGAAGGTGGTGTGCACAGCCCAGACCATCATGGGAGCCAACCTTCCATACGTGGACGCTATTTACATGACTTGCTGCCACAGAAAGGCTGTCAACATCATCAATGACCCATCGCACCCCAGTCATGCTCTCGTACAACCCCTTCTGTCAGGCAGAAGACACAGAAACCTGAACAAGCGCACCAACAAGTTCAGGAACAGCTTCTTCCCAGCCATTATGAGACTGATGAATGGACTGTCTAGCCTCAAATAATGCTGATCTTGCTTTGTGCACCCTCTATACAGCCATAACCCTGTATGCCCTCACTCTGTTTAAGCACCCTATGATTTGTATGTCCTAGCTCACTATGATCTGCCCATATAACTGGCAAACTAAGCTTTTCACTGTACTTAGGTACACATGACTATAATAAATCAAATCAAATCAAATCAAGTCTTTGGGTGAAGCTTGCTCTCATTGTTATGGACCAGACCAAACCCCGTCAAAATGTATTGAGGAGACAGCCGAACTTTTCTTATTTTAAAGGTAAGTGGCAGGCATTGTGTTTCTAATGCAATTTGAGTGGTCAAACTACCAGCCTTGAAGGAAAACACACTTTATTCATACACTATAGTTAAAATGAAATAACTTAACTCTATTGAAAAACTTAACACAAGATTATTTAACTACTAAACAGTAACTGTACCAATATAGTAACATCCCATAAACACACCCTTGACAAAGGCAAGTTCAGTAAAATAGATTATCTCACAGACAATTCTCCAGTCCAGGAGGAAAAACGTGAAGAGAAAACTCTGACAGAGTAGCAGGGAGGGATAAACTGCAACTTCCAAACCCAGCCTTAAGACCCCAGCGACTGCTAATGAAAACTAAAACTAAAAATCCTGGTTCTGTGGGAGCTTGACTCCACCCATTCAGGCTGTTTCTATTGTTCCAACTTTTAAAAAAACCAAGGCCTCACAAGCTGTTTACTTGAGTTCAATTGACAGCTCAGCACCTCTGTCTGAAAATGTCTCTTCAGAAACCAAACCAAGACCAAATATATCTCTTAAAGCTATAGTATCGTCATACCATACAGCCACGACACTGGGTCTGAAACACCTTCCCCATTGCTTAATAAAGCAGCAGTGTAAGCATAACGCTCAAGTGGCTGAGTTCCAGTGACTTGTTTTTAAAAGTACAAAAACTCCTTCCAGAGTTCTTGGTTTCACAGCAGTATCCTTTTCCCAGTTCAGTCCATAATCTAAAGTGTACAGAAGTAAAAAGGGATGGGACACCAGTTTAAAAATATATTTCATCAAAAGTACTGACACACAAAAAACAAACACGAGACTTCCATCCCCCCTTATGTAAAGTGTACACATTTTCAGCATTTCATAAAACTGGAACCTCCTCCATCATTTTACATTCCGGACAACCCCTCTGTGATCATGTTACTGTTTTCAGGTGTATAGATAATTATTTCATTAAATGATTAAAACATTAGACTCAGTCTGAGTACTTTCCAATTTCAAGTTTTAAACTTTTCAAAGAATGTCTGTGGATTATGGCCAGTATAGATTAATGTTTCTGTGTTCAAGTATTGGGCATTGACTTCAAAGTGTTAAAAGAATAAATCATAATCTCAAAGTCTCGCTTTCTATGGTTCGGTATTTCCTCTGGTATTGATTTAATTTCTCAGAGACACATCTTCTGGTTTCATTGTTCCTGCCTCATCTTTCAAACAGCTGTGGTTAAATTTTCATGATGATTTATTTTTCTGCAGTCTGTACAGAATGTGAATGATCCATCCAGTTTAGGAACTGACACGAGTGGTAAACTCTAGCTGTTTTGGCTAGGTTCAGTTCTTTATTCCAATACAAAGAAAAATAAGCAAAAGATGACCAGCTTTTCCAGCACCACATTCTTTGACTCTGATCTCCAGCATCTGCAGTCCTCATTCTCTCCAGATTTGTGGCAAAATCAGATGAGAAGTCCAGCCAGCTCTATCTCGACATTGGAAACATCTTTCTCCATCTTTTATGCTTAAGATCAGCCATGATCAGGTTCACTGGCTGAGATGCTAAATGAAGACTTGCCGAGACTCATAACATTAGCTTGCTCTCTCTCCATTGATGCTGCCTGACCCGCTGTGTTCCGCAGTATTTGTTGTTTTCCGCACAGATTCCAGCCTCTGCTCTAATTTGCTCCTATATTCTGTGAAACTACCTCCTTCTGCTCTTAGTTCTGTTTTTACTTGTTGAGCAGAGAAGTGAGTTTTTCATTAGGCTGTGGCAAGTTTCTAATTAATGGAGGTTATAGTTTGTTAAACGCCGTATTAACCCTGCGACTCATTCCATTCATATTCGGGTTTCCTGTATTAACAAACAAAGTTAGACCCCGAGAGTTCTCAACAATGAAGTGGAGACCTGGCGATCTCAGCTCACCGCTGAGTGCGAGGAGCCTCCGCGTTACCCAGCATCAAATAATATACCAGGGCCCAATCGACTACACACACCCCTCGTTCACGGACATTGGCATCTGACATTTGGCATCCAGGATGCGCTGTGACGCAGGATGTGGAAGACACACCATGTGCACTGCAGGACATACCTGTAACTCATGCTGAAAGGACTTTGGGTGAATTGGCAGGAACCCAGTCCGTGGCTTGGAGCAGGCTGCTTCTCACGGCTTCTCATTCCTTCTCGTGATGCTCACTCGCTTCAAACAGACCCACACGAGGGAACCAATTCTTCCTCCTCATCGACGTCGACCATGGCATTTCCTTTGTCCTGAGATTATTTTCCCTGGTTCTAGACTCACCAGCTAGTGGAAAGGCCTGGTGTATATCCTTAATACACTCCTTCTGCATTGTCAGAATTCTGTGAGTACATATAGATTCTAGGAGGCATGAGTGAACCACATTATGAGACTGAGTGATAATCTTAAATTGGTTGTTTGTCCAATCACAGAATCAATTCTATGATCTGACCTTACATTCTGAGTTGTACAAACACAGGCTGATTGAATGCAATCAGGACACTGCCTATTGCAAAAATAATGATTACTGGTGTTTTGCGCTCTTTGGTGCTAACAGTCTTTGTTCTTTCCTCAATATCCTGCTCTTCTCTGACTCCCCTGGACACTCTTCCTCTCTCTCTCACCAATTTCTCACCATCCCCAATTAATAAACCTGCTTCTGGGGCTGGGAGGCACATGTGCCAAATGCTTGTCTGAGCCCTTCAGGCCTATCACTGTGCGCAGCTACCCACGACCTCAGGATGACCATTGTCACTTTGCCCCGTCTCCGTATGAGACTTTTCAGAAACAAAGCTTGTTAGTGCAGTGAGAACAGGCTACACATGAGTCTGTGCCTGGAGTGAAGAAACTGTTTGTGGTCGTCCATTGGAGCATCGTGACCTCAGAGCCTCTTGCGAGTCTTGTGACCTTTCCATTTGTTTACATCAGAACATCTGGGAGGCTGCTGTGAGGTTGTTACTGAAATCCCACACTGCACAGTAAACATGAGGAGGAGGTGGAGAACTCCATTTTAGAAGGATCCCACTGTGGGGGCTATTTCCAGTTTTGAAGATGGGTTAATGGGCAGAGACAGATGCAAAATATTCATCAAACCTGGTAAAAACAAGGACTGCAGATGCTGGAAACCAGTGTCTAGATTAGAGTGGTGCTGGAAAAGCACAGCAGGTCAGGCAGCATCCGAGGAGCAGGAAAATCAATGTTTCGGGCAAAAGCCCTGCATCAGGAATAGAGGTAGGGTGGCTGCAGCGTGGCGAGATAAATGAGAGCGGGGTGGGGGTGGGGGGAAAGTAGCATATAGTACAATAGGTGAGTGGGGGTGGGGATACCCGCACCCGCAACAATCAACCAAACCGCCCCGTGGCCCAATATTTCAACTCCCCCTCCCACTCAGCCGAGGACATGCAGCTCCTGGGCCTCCTTCACCGCCGCTCCCTCACCACCAGACGCCTGGAGGAAGAACGCCTCATCTTCCGCCTCGGAACACTTCAACCCCAGGACATCAATGTGGACTTCAACAGTTTCCTCATTTCCCCTTCACCCCACCTCACCGTAGTTCCAAACTTCCAGCTCAGCACCGCCCTGATGACCTGTCCTACCTGCCTATCTTCCTTCCCACCTATCCACTCTACCCTCCTCTCTGACCTATCACCTTCATCCCCACCCTCATTCACCTATTGTGCTCAATGCTACTTTCTCCCCACCCCCACCCTCCTCTCATTTATCTCTCCACTCTGCAGGCACCCTGCCTGTATTCCTGATGAAGGGCTTTTGCCCGAAATGTCGATTTTCCTCGGATGCTGCCTGTCCTGTTGTGCTTTTCCAGCACCACTCTAATCTAGATTCATCAAACCTGGCCTGGCCCACGCCATGTTTGTAAGAATCAGGATCCCAGCAACTCCCATTAGCTCCCCCATCCTCACCTTACCCCAATAAAGCCTCCAGCTCCAGGGAGGGAGGGAATAAGCCCCTTAGAGAAAAAGGAAAAGAATATTCTCGGATATTCCTCACAGACCCTCACAGTCGATGGAAACCAGTCCAGGTGATTATATAAACTTGACACCACCGTCACTGTCACTTGCCACTTGTGCAATACAGTCTCTATTTTTGTCTCTGTATCTATCTCAATCCCTGACTCTGTTAGTATCTCTGTGACCATCCCTGTCCCTATCTCTGTAGGTATCCATGTCTCTATCACCATACCTGTGCCTATCTCTGTATCACTCCCTATCCCTAACTCTGTCAGTATCTCTGTCACCATCCCTGTCCCTATCTCTGTAGGTATCCCTGTCTCTGTCAGTATCCCTACCCCTCTATCTATCCCTATCTCTGTCAGCATCCCTATCCCTATCTCTGTATCTATCCATGTCTCTATCCGTGTGCAGGATATTCCTGGATTCAGATTGTCAGCTATCTCCGGACCAGTTGCTAATGTATCTCTCTGAGTAAAGGGGTATCTATTGCACTCCAGTCAATTCTTACTGTTGCTTAAGGATTAGGACCCAGAGTAGTTCATTCAACCCTTCAATATGATCACAGGGACATGAGTGAACCAGATTGGATTTTAAACCCCAAATGAAGATAGTTTCCTAGTCAGTATTGTTGAGGTTAGCTTTCACTTTCTACTGCTGGTGGGAATTGAACCCATGTCCACAAAGGCTGGGCCCATGTGTAGTCAGCACCAGGGATACTACCTCGAGACCATCATCTCTCCTTATTCGCACATGTTAGCAACAATTATGGAAATTTTCCAAACTATTGTCACTCCCCAAATGACCGACTGTACCTTTTAGATGATGGCCTCTCATCCAGGAATTCTGTATTAATGGGAATAATTTCTCCCTATCCAACCTCTCCGTTCCTGTTAACATGGTAAAAACCTTGATCTTCTCATGCCTTAACTTTTTCATTTCCAGGCAACACAACCATTGTTTGTAGAACCTCATCATAATGTAACCCATTGATTCAGCTATCATTCTGATGAATCTACACTGCTTCTCTCTCTCTCTCTCCATCAGCTCTGAAGGAAGATTAAAAAGAGTATAGTTGTTTGCCAGCATTTGGCCATATCCCTCTAACCCTTCCTGTTCATGTACCCATCCAGATGCCTTTTAAATGTTGTAATTGTACCAGCCTCCACCACTTACTCTGGCAGCTCATTTCCATACACGTACCACCCTCTGTGTGAAAATGTCGCCCCTTAGGCCCCTTTAAATGTTTCCACTCTCACTCTAAACCAATGCCCTCTAGTTCTGGATTCCCCTGCCCCGTCCAGAAAAATGACCTTGTCTATTTATCTTATCCAAGCCCCTCATGATTTTATAAACCTCTATAAGGTCACCTCTCAGCCTCCGATGCTCCAGTGAAAACAGCGCCAGTCTAATCAGCCTCTCCCTATAGCTCAAACTCTCCAACCCTGGCAATATCTTTGTCAATCTTTACTGAACCCTTTCAGGTTTCACAACATCCTTCTGACAGGAGGGAGACCAGAATTGCACGCAATATTCCAAAAGTGGCCTAATCAATATCCCCTACAGCCAGAACATGATCTCCCAACTCCTGTACTTAATGCTCTGACCAATAAAGTAAAACATACCAAATGCCAAATCCTATCCACCTGTGACTCCACTTTCAAGGAGCTATGAACCTGGACTCCAAGGTCTCTTTGTTCAGCAACACTTCCCAGGGATTTTCCCATTCATGGCAATCCCGGTTGACCCTCCCAGGGGAAGGCTGCTCTGCCTGACATGCCACCTTTCAGATGTGGGGATAAACAGGATCCTGCCTGACCACTCGGTGGGTGTAAACAGATTTTGAAGCAGTGTAGAGGATTCCCCAGCCAGTGTCCCGAGTCAACCTGCCTCTCTCCGCCTGATCACCAAACCTGATCATCTGCTCAATACCATGTTGTTCCTGGGAGTTTGCTGTGCACCGATTGGCTGCTGTACTTCCTGCATTACAACAACAACTTATTTTTCTTTTGTTTTATTCGCTCGTGGGATGTGGGCATCACTGGCTTGGGCCAGCATTTATTGTCCGTCCCTAGTTGCCCCTTGAGAAGGTGGGGATGAGCTGCCTTCTTGAACTGCTGCAGTCCATGTGCTGTGGGTAGATCCACAATGCCCTTAGGGAAGGAATTCCAGGTTTTGATCCAGTGACACTGAAGGAATGGCGATATATTTCCAAATAAGTAGCTTGGAGGGAAACTAGCAGGGGATGGTGTTTCCATGTATCTGCTGTCCCTGTCCTTCCAGATGGAAGTGGTCGTGGGGTTGGAAGGTGCTGTTTGAGGATCTTTGGTGAATTTCTGCAGTGCACCTTGTACATGGTACACACTGCTGCTACTGAGCATCGTTGGTGGAGGAAGTGGATGTTTGTGGATGTGCGACCAATCAGGCAGGGGCTGCTTTGTCCAGGATGGTGTTGAGCTTCTTGAGTGCTTGTTGGAGCTGCACCCATCCAGGCAAGTGGGGGGTATTCCATCACACTCCTGACTTGTGCCTTGTAGATGGTGGACAGGCTTGGGGAGTCAGGAGCCAAGATACTTACCACGGACTTTCTAGCCTCTGACCTGCCCTCGTAGGTACTGTATTTATGTGATGAGTCCAGTTTGTTTTCTGGTCAATGATAACTCCTAGGATATTGATAGGAAGGAAGGTAGGAAGGGATTTGAGATGTTGTCAGATTGTGTAGTGTTTTTTTCCTAATACACATATCCCATCAACACAGTTATTAAAGCTCCTTTCCCCACTCCAGAGTGAGCAGGAGTTGAGAGAAGGTGTTGACCAATTAATCAGCGCTGTTGCACTTCCAACCCAGAAGAACTGGTCAGCCTTGGTGTTCATCATTTGATAGCAAGAGGTTGAGGAAACTGGACCTGTATTCTGGAGAGTTTTAAAGACTGAGAGGTGATCACTTCGAAACATATAAAATCCTAACAGGGCTCGACAGTGTGGATGGAGAAAGGATTAGAGGTGGTCTAGATGATCTCGGAGAGTCTAGAACCAGGGGACACAGCCTTAGGGTAACAGTCAGACCATTTCTGACTGAGATAAGGAGGAATTTCGTTCCTCAGAGAGGTGGTGCATCTTTGGAATTCTCTACCCCAGGGACCTGCATTGTTGAGCATGTTCGAAAGAGAAATTGATAGATTTGTAAATGTTAAAGACATTGAGAGAATAGTGCAACAAAGTGGAATTAAGGCCGAGGGCCATCCTTGGTCTTTTTGAATGGGACAGCAGGCACGAGGATCTGAAGGTTTCTTCTGTTTCCTATATTCTTTTGAGAGATCAGCAGCCTGTATGTTAGCTCTTGGCCACCAGGTGGAGGTGTAACTCTGTATTGCCAGTTTGATCCTTACCGTGTCTCCACACAGGAACTGAAACCCTACAAACCCAGAGCAACTCTACCAAATGCCATTTTGTGGTGAATTTGGAGTATTTGGATACATTCCATTCCATTCCATTCCAAAAAGCTATGGAAACTACAGTCAGTTTGAAGTTTCCATGACGAAGATTGATGAGTTTTTGTGTAAAGGAGGCGAAGGTGAAGGGAGATGAACTATAATGTAAAGAGATGGTACAGCCAGCAAGATGGACGGTCCCTGTGTTCTGCTCAAGACTGCCTTCAGGACTGATACCAACACCATTGAGCAGTATTATTGTCAGGGTAAACAGAAAGGAGGGGGTGAGGTTCTGAAATGTGTTCTGGGTATGGTCCCAGCCCAAGTAGAAAAGAGGATTTTGGTGTTGGGCCAAATGTGAGGGATGTGTGCATTTGGGTAAGAGTAGTAATTGTGTCATGAGGTGTAACAGAGCAGAAGTGGGGGGACCAGTCAATATGAACTTTGTTACCAATATTTTGGGTTCAAAAGAAGAAATCCAAATCCCAGTTATTTATTGAAAGAATGCAAGCTTAGATAACCTCCTATACCTCAACATCCAGAACCAATGTAAATTAACCATGTATTAACAGGCAAATTGCAGTTAGTTATAATTATACACATTAACTGGCAGATTAAGCTAAGACAAGTCTTATGAATTGACTCAGCTGTCCATTCAGCATACAGGTTATCAATTTCAGTCACTAAGTCCTTTTTAATTATCTACTTTATATCTAGTATTATGGAATGACAAAGGGCTAATCAATAACCTTGTTGTAAAAGAACCTTTAGCGACAAATGAACATAATATGCTAGAATTTCACATTATGTTTGAAAATGAAATATGTTCTGATCCCAGTTGATGTGATGACATAGAACATGGAATTCGACTGGTCCCAGACTGAAACCTGCCTTAACAGATCATAATCTGTCTTTTTGGTTTTAAAAGATACAAACACAAACACACAATGAAAAGGATTTGAGTTTAACAATAAAACAAAAGTTTGTTATCTAAAAGAAATGAAGATAATTTAAAATAAATCAATCTATTTACATGTGGTATAAATTTAAAAAATTTGAAACACATGGTAAAGCACAATCCCGATAACTACAACAATACTCCTTTCCAGTACTCATACCAAGGACGCCTTCTCTCTCTGTCACCCCGATTGGGCTTCATATAATTATAGTTTCAAATAGCTGCTTGGAAATCTGATACTCTCTTACTGGAGGTTTCATATAACTGAGCTTAGAATTTCTCAGCTTCAAATAACCCTTTCAGGGTTTTAACCAAACACATCTGGTCTGGAACTTTAAAACTAAATACCCCAGACTGAGTTGACCTGTTTCCTAACAATCCTAAATGACCTGCCTTTCTCAGATTGGGCCAGGGCCCATTGGACTTCAGAAGAATGAAAGGTGATCTTATTGAAATGTATAAGATCCTGAGAAGACTTGACATGGTGGATACTGGGAGGATGTTTTCCACTGTGGGGGTGACAAGAGCTAGGAGAACACAGTTTAAAAATGAAAGATCTCCCTTTATGATGGTGGGAGGAGAATTCTTTTTCACTCTGAGACTAATCAGTCAGTGGAATGCTCTTCCCCAGAGTGTAATGGAACCCAAGTCTTTACATTTATTGAAGACTGACTTGGGTGTATGGAGGGGGAATACAAAACTGGAGCTGAGATCATAATACACTTACCAAGATCATATTGAAAGATCATATTGAAAGATGCAGCAGGCTCCAAGCAGTGAACAGTGGTCTCCAGCTCCTTGTTCCTCACTATGATTGTTAATTTTTATGGATTTGTGATCACAGTTACCTAATGTAGGCAGTCAACAATTTGTTGATGGTTTAATTTTTTGATAGTTTAATGAGTTTGTTAAGGAGCAGTTTAGATATGGCACGTTAACTCGTTAAAGTAACAACCAGGTTATTGTGGTTCAGTCGTAGTGTCCCTATCTCAGAGCTAGAAGGCTCCAGAGATGTATCATAACACAACTGAACAGGTTGATTAAAAGTATATACAGCCATGAAAATTGTGGATGGTTCACTGTTACCAGAGGACAAACAGACTGTGGGCAACGAATGTGTTATTAAAATCACATTAAAGTTGTGAATGCAGCATTCTATTCTGTAATTGAGGTCTTGCGGAGCTCTTCCCTGGGTGTTCCTCCTCTTCTTCTGGT
>NW_028270144.1:127142711-127187604 GCF_037043375.1 Chiloscyllium plagiosum | reverse complement strand
CTGTACTGTGTGACTCTATGACTCTGAGCCCTTGGAGAAGGTGCACAGGAGATTTACTGTAAAAGTACAAGGCCGGAAGGATTTCATGGCCTTGTGAGGGCTTTGGTGAAACTGGGATTCTCCTCCTAGACCAGCGAAGGTTAAGGAGAGATATCATCTCAATTACCCAAATCTGGGGGAAATGGGACATTAAAAAGAGGTGGAGAAGAGGTTGCTAAGATAAAGTTTGACAAGAAGATGGGTAAGGATTCAGGCTCTGTCGCCAGTCAAAGGGAACACCATTAAATAAAGCAAAACCTGAAGTTAATGTAGAAATTGCTGGAGAAACCCAGTAGCTCTTGCAGCGTCTGTGGAGAGAAAGAGACAGCATTAATGTTTTCAGTCCAGTATGACTCTTGAAACAGTCATGACAGGATTTCAGGAATTTTCTTTTTGTTGTTTACTTTTCAGCCTATCTCCCGAACCCCAGAATGTGGTAAGCTTACAGAGCAGACATCGAAAGGAACTGATCGAAATGTATCAGGCAAATGGAGAGGTGAGTTAGTTTCTCCCCGCCGCACCTCTCGGTCTCTCTCTCTCTTTTTCTGTCTCCTTCATTTGGTCTTTTTTTTGTTCATTATTAAGTTCTTTCTCTCCCTTTCTCTCTCTTTCTCTGTCCTTTTCTCTTTTTCCCTCCCCCACACCCTCCCCCACTCCCTCCCCTTTCTTTCCCTCTTCCTCTTTTCCTTCCTTTCTTTCTCTCTCTCTTTCTTTCTCTTTCTTCCCCTCTCTCTCTTCCCCTCCTCTCTCTCTCTTCCCCTCCTCTCTCTCTCTTCCCTCCCCTCTCCTCTCCTTCCCCTCCTCTCTCCCTCTTCCCCTCCTCTCTCCCTCTTCCCCTCCTCTCTCCCTCTTCCCCTCCTCTCTCCCTCTTCCCCTCCTCTCTCCCTCTTCCCCTCCTCTCTCCCTCTTCCCCTCCTCTCTCCCTCTTCCCCTCGTCTCTCCCTCTTCCCCTCCCCTCTCTCTCTTCCCCTCCCTCTCTCTCTTCCCCTCCCCTCTCTCTCTTCCCCTCCCCTCTCCCTCTTCCCCTCCCCTCTCCTCTTCCCCTCCCCTCTCCCTCTTCCCTTCCCCTCTCCCTCTTCCCCTCCCCTCTCCCTCTTCCCCTCCTCTCTCCCTCTTCCCCTCCTCTCTCCCTCTTCCCCTCCCCTCTCTCTCTTCCCCTCCCCTCTCTCTCTTCCCCTCCCCTCTCTCTCTTCCCCTCCCCTCTCTCTCTTCCCCTCCCCTCTCTCTCTTCCCCTCCCCTCTCTCTCTTCCCCTACCCTCTCTCTCTTCCCCTACCCTCTCTCTCTTCCCCTACCCTCTCTCTCTTCCCCTCCTCTCTCTCTCTTCCCCTCCCCTCTCTCTCTTCCCTCCCCTCTCCCTCTTCCTCTCCCCTCTCCCTCTTCCCCTCCCCTCTCCCTCTTCCCCTCCCCTCTCCTCTTCCCCTCCCCTCTCTCTCTCTTCCCCTCCCTCTCCTCTCCTTCCCCTCCCCTCTCTCTCTTCCCCTCCCCTCTCTCTCTTCCCCTCCCCTCTCTCTCTTCCCCTCCCCTCTCTCTCTTCCCCTCCCCTCTCTCTCTTCCCCTCCCCTCTCTCTCTTCCCCTCCTCTCTCTCTCTTCCCCTCCCCTCTCTCTCTTCCCCTCCCCTCTCCCTCTTCCTCTCCCCTCTCCCTCTTCCCCTCCCCTCTCCCTCTTCCCCTCCCCTCTCTCTCTCTTCCCCTCCCCTCTCCTCTCCTTCCCCTCCTCTCTCCCTCTTCCCCTCCTCTCTCCCTCTTCCCCTCCCCTCTCTCTCTTCCCCTCCCCTCTCTCTCTTCCCCTCCCCTCTCTCTCTTCCCCTCCCCTCTCTCTCTTCCCCTCCCCTCTCTCTCTTCCCCTCCCCTCTCTCTCTTCCCCTCCTCTCTCTCTCTTCCCCTCCCCTCTCTCTCTTCCCCTCCCCTCTCCCTCTTCCTCTCCCCTCTCCCTCTTCCCCTCCCCTCTCCCTCTTCCCCTCCCCTCTCTCTCTCTTCCCCTCCCCTCTCCTCTCCTTCCCCTCCTCTCTCCCTCTTCCCCTCCTCTCTCCCTCTTCCCCTCCTCTCTCCCTCTTCCCCTCCTCTCTCCCTCTTCCCCTCCTCTCTCCCTCTTCCCCTCCTCTCTCCCTCTTCCCCTCCTCTCTCCCTCTTCCCCTCCTCTCTCCCTCTTCCCCTCCTCTCTCCCTCTTCCCCTCCTCTCTCCCTCTTCCCCTCCCCTCTCTCTCTTCCCCTCCCCTCTCTCTCTTCCCCTCCCCTCTCTCTCTTCCCCTCCCCTCTCTCTCTTCCCCTCCCCTCTCTCTCTTCCCCTCCCCTCTCTCTCTTCCCCTCCCCTCTCTCTCTTCGCCTCCCCTCTCTCTCTTCGCCTCCCCTCTCTCTCTTCGCCTCCCCTCTCTCTCTTCGCCTCCCCTCTCTCTCTTCCCCTCCCCTCTCTCTCTTCCCCTCCCCTCTCTCTCTTCCCCTCCCCTCTCTCTCTTCCCCTCCCCTCTCTCTCTTCCCCTCCCCTCTCTCTCTTCCCCTCCCCTCTCTCTCTTCCCCTCCCCTCTCTCTCTTCCCCTCCTCTCTCTCTTCCCCTCCTCTCTCTCTCTTCCCCTCCCCTCTCTCTCTTCCCCTCCCCTCTCTCTCTTCCCCTCCCCTCTCTCTCTTCCCCTCCCCTCTCTCTCTTCCCCTCCCCTCTCTCTCTTCCCCTCCCCTCTCTCTCTTCGCCTCCCCTCTCTCTCTTCGCCTCCCCTCTCTCTCTTCGCCTCCCCTCTCTCTCTTCCCCTCCCCTCTCTCTCTTCCCCTCCCCTCTCTCTCTTCCCCTCCCCTCTCTCTCTTCCCCTCCCCTCTCTCTCTTCCCCTCCCCTCTCTCTCTTCCCCTCCCCTCTCTCTCTTCCCCTCCCCTCTCTCTCTTCCCCTCCCCTCTCCCTCTTCCCCTCCCCTCTCCCTCTTCCCCACCCCTCTCCCTCTTCCCCTCCCCTCTCCCTCTTCCCCCCCCCCTCTTCCCCTCTCCTCTCTCTCTCCTTCCCCTCCTCTCTCTCCTCTTCCCCTCCTCTCTCCCTCTTCCCCTCCTCTCTCCCTCTTCCCCTCCTCTCTCCCTCTTCCCCTCCCCTCTCCCTCTTCCCCTCCCCTCTCCCTCTTCCCCTCCCCTCTCCCTCTTCCCCTCCCCTCTCCCTCTTCCCCTCCCCTCTCCCTCTTCCCCTCCCCTCTCCCTCTTCCCCTCCCCTCTCCCTCTTCCCCTCCCCGCTCCCTCGTCCCCTCCCCTCTCCCTCTTCCCCTCCCCTCTCCCTCTTCCCCCCCCTCTCCCTCTTCCCCTCCCCTCTCCCTCTTCCCCTCCCCTCTCCCTCTTCCCCTCCCCCCTCTCTCTTCCCCTCTCCTCCTCTCTCTTCCCCTCTCCTCCTCTCTCTTCCCCTCTCCTCCTCTCTCTTCCCCTCTCCTTCTCTCTCTTCCCCTCTCCTCCTCTTCCTTCTTTCCTCCCTCCCTCCCTCTCATGCAGACTATTTGCTGAAAAGAAGCCAATTACAGTGTTGCCCACTGAACAAGGAACTTTAAACTGGAAACAGGTGACCCTTCACTGAGGGTCGAGTATCTATAAGGTTAATGTAAAAGGTTGAAACTTTATTTCTAATGTTTATAAAAATACTGTTTCAACTAGCTCTTGTCAGATGTAAATGGTTACTGCTTTTTCCCCCTTTTATTGCAATGCACTTCTATGCTTTTGTGTTCAGAATTCATTGATAGTCTCTTGTGAATATGTTCAGTGAAGGTAGAAGACAGAGGGTGGTGGTAGAGGGTTGTTTTTCAGACTGGAGGCCTGTGACAGTGGAGTGCCACAAGGATTGGTGCTGGGTCCACTACTTTTCATCATTTATATAAATGATTTGGATGTGAGCATAAGAGGTACAGTTAGTAAGTTTGCAGATGACATCAAAATTGGAGGTGTAGTGGACAGCGAAGAGGGTTACCTCAGATTACAACAGGATCTGGACCAGATGGGCCAATGGGCTGAGAAGTGGCAGATGGAGTTTAATTTAGATAAATGCGAGGAGCTGCATTTTGGGAAAGCAAATCTTAGCAGGACTTATACACTTAATGGTAAGGTCCTAGGGAGTGTTGCTGAACAAAGAGACCTTGGAGTGCAGGTTCATTGTTTCTTGAAAGTGGGTTTGCAGGTAGATAGGATAGTGAAGAGGGCGTTTGGTATGCTTTCCTTTATCGGTCAGTGCATTGAGTACAGGAGTTGGGAGGTCATGTTACGGCTGCACAGGACATTGGTAAGGCCACTTTTGGAATATTGCATTCAATTCTGGTCTCCCTGATATCAAAAGGATGTTATGAAGCTTGAAAGGGTTCAGAAAACATTTAAAAGGATGTTGCCCTCAATAACAAGTATATCATTCTGCATACTGTTTGCAGAGTGATTTACCGGGATAAGCCATGGGGTACAGGTCTCTGGCACAGAGTCTGTCCCTGTTGCTCAGAAGGGAAGTGGGGAGATGAGCAGAGCTTTAGTCATTGGGGACTCCATAGTTATTGGGACAGGAGGTTCTGTGGGGACGAGAGAGACTCACGGTTGGTGTGTTGCCTCCCAGGTGCCAGGGTTCGTGATGTCTCGGATTGTGTTTTTGGGATCCTAAACGGGTAGGGGGAGCAACCCCAAGTCATGGTCCACATAGGCACCAATGGTATAGGTAGGAAGAGGGATGGGGATGTAAGGCAGAAATTCAGGGAGCTAGGGTGGAAGCTGACAGCTAGAACAAACAGAGTTGTTGTCTCTGGTTTGTTACCCGTGCCACGTGCTAGTGAGGCGAGGAATATGGAGAGAGAGAGGAGTTGAACACGTGGCTACAGGGATGGTGCAGGGTGGTGGATGATGGGAAATGTTCATCCTGGAGTTCATTTACTAGTGGTGTACTGCAAGGATCTGTTTTGGGGCCACTGCTGTTTGTCACTTTTGTAAATGATCTGGATGAGGGCATAGAAGGATGGGTTAGTAAATTTACGGATGACACTAAAATCGGTGGAGGTGTGGACAGTTTGGGAGAATGTTGCAGGTTACAGAGGGACATAGATAAGTTGCATGGCTGGGCTGAGAGGTGGCAAATGCAGTTTAATGTGGAAAAGTGTGAGGTAATTCACTTTGGAAGGAGCAAAAGGAATAGAGAGTACTGGGCTGATGGTAAGATTCTTGGTAGTGTACGTGAACAGAGAGATCTCGGTGTCCATGTTCATAGATCCCTGAAAGTTGCCACCCAGGTTGATAGGGTTATTAAGAAGGCATACGGTGTGTTAGCTTTTATTGGTAGAGCGATTGAGTTTCGGAGCCATGAGGTCATGCTGCAGCTGTACAAAACTCTGGTGGGGCCGAACTTGGAGTATTGTGGACATTTCTGTGCCGCATTATAGGAAGGATGTGGGAGCTTTGGAAAGGGTGCAGAGGAGATTTACCAGGATGTTGCCTGGTATGGAGGGAAGGTCTTATGAGGAAAGGTTGAAGGATTTGAGGCTGTTTTCATTAGAGAGAAGAAGGTTAAGAGGTGACTTAATAGAAACATACAGAGAGCCTTTTTCCTTGGATGATGATGATGGCTAGCATAAGGGGACATAGCTTTAAACTGAGGGGTGATAGATATAGAATAGATGTCAGAGATGGGTTCTTTACCCAGAGATTAGTAGGGGCATGGAACGCCCTGCCTGCAACAGTGGTAGACTTGCCAACTTTACAGGCATTTAAATGGTCATTGGATAAACATATGGATGAAAATGGAATAGTGTAGGTTTGATGGGCTTCAGATTGGTTCCACAGGTCAGCGTAATATCGAGGGCTGATGGGCCTGTACTGTGCTGTAATATTCTATGTTGCCAGGGTTGGAGGATTTGAGCTATAGGAAGAGACTGAATAGGCTGGGGCTTTTTTCCCTGGAGTGTCAGAGGCTGAGGGGTGACCTTTATAGAGGTTTATAAAACTGAGAGGTATGGATAGGGTAAATAGACAAAGTCTTTTCCCTGGGGTGGGGGAGTCCAGAACTCGGCACAGGTTTAGGGTGAGAAGGGAAAGATATAAAAGAGACCTAAGGGGCAACTTTTTCAAGCAGAGGGTGGTATGTGCATGGATTGAGCTGCCAGGGGAAGTAGTGGAGGCTGGTACAATTGCAATATTTATAAGGCATCTCAGTGGGTATATGAATAAGAGGGATACAGAGGGATATGGGCCGGGTGCTGGCAAATGGGCCTAGATCAGGTTGGGATATCTGGTCGGCATGGACGGGTTGGACCAAAGGGTCCGTCTCTGTGCTGTACAGCTCAATGACTGACTGCGGCGGTAAACAATTAGCAAAAATAAAACTTGAGGTCAATCAAACCAGGTCTCACTGTGGAATCTGACTTGAAATGACTCAGGCCGGTATTCTGTCACCAAGTCATCCTTTATTTCCATGTGCACGGTACATGGACTCTGACCAGCCAGCTCAAAGCCAGTCTGTGGAGTCTGTCAGACAGAGCTCCCTGATTGGCCCAGGTTAATAACCCGAATCAAGAATCTCATCGTCAATAAGATCCATTGATCCAATGAGTTCCAATTACTGTTACCATCAGCAGGGATCATAACAACGCTCACTCGTGCAGATTCTCTTTTGAATTCTTTTCCACTCTCTGTTCCCCCTTATGCTTCTTTGCTTTCTCTGTCACATAGACTCCATGAATTTCTTTGTAATTTCTCTGTCTCTCACTCTCGTATGTATTTGCTCTTTCTCATGCGGTCCACCCTCGTTTCTGTATCTCACTGGCCTGCTTTTCGGTTCCATTGATCTCTCTCTCTCTCTTTCCATCTCTCTCTCTGTCTCTCTCTCTGTCTCTCTCTCTGTCTCTCTCTCTGTCTCTCTCTCTGTCTCTCTCTCTGTCTTTCTGTCTCTCTCTGTCTCTCTCTGTGTCTCTCTCTGCCTGCCTGTCCCTCTCTTTCGACATTCACACTCTCTCAACTCTCTCTCTCTCTCTCCCTCTCCCTCTCTCTCTCTCTCGACATTCTCTCTCTCTTTCTTTTTCTCTCTCTCCCTCCCCCCTCAGCATACTCTCTCTCTCTTCTCACACTTTTGTCCTTTCTTATGAATTTCCTTTTCCATCAGTACTGAATGTCTTCTCTTTGTGATCCCTGGTTCAGACACCTTTTCTAAAGTTTTCCCTGCCAGAAGCTTCATAATGTAAAGCCCTTTAATTAAGTTCATCCTTTAGCCTCCTTTTATTTTGTAGGAAAGACTCTCTATCTGTTTGGATAGATATTCCCCCATTTTCTTATTCAGACAGAGCTAACACCCTTTCGAACTGAGATGAGGAGGAATTTCTTCAGCCAGAGGGTGGTAAAACTGTGGAACTTATTGCGACAGAGGGCTGTGGAGGCCAAGTCACTGAGTGTATTTAAGACAAAGATAGATAGGTTCCTGATTAGTAAGGGGGTCAAGGGTCACAGGGAGAAGGCAGGAGAATGAGGTTGAGAAACATATCAGCCATGATGGAATAATGGAGCAGATTTGATGAGTTGAATGGCCTAATTCTGCTCCTATATTTTAAGGTCACAGGATGGGGGCAATGCTGGCAAGTGCAGGACTTATTGCCATCCTTAATTTCCCCTGATCTGAGTGCCTTGCTCAGCCATTTCAGAGGGCAGTTAAGAATTGACTGTGGGGCTGGAGTTACGCACAGGCCTGACCAGGCAAGGGCAACAGATTTCCTGAGTGAACCAGATGGGTTTCGATGGTCACCATCTCAATTCCAGATTTTATGAATTGAGTTTAAATTCCACCATCTCCCGTGGGTGGGATTTGAACTTGTGTTGCCCGGGCATTAGCCTGAGCTTCTGTGTTGCTGCTCCAGTAATAATACCACTGCAGCACCACCAGATATCTTGTCAACAGATGAGTCAAGAGTTTTTTTCTCTGAGTGACCCACCTCCCTTTAACAAACGAACTTGCACACTGACATTTCCCTCTGGTACATTCTAAGGCTGCTCTTGCAGGTTTTCTGGCAGAATAGGAAGTTATGTTTGTTGCATATAAGACAAACAGAGTCTATCCCGGTTCCACTTCTGCTATCTAAATGTTTTATGAAGCAATTTCCAAAGTTGTGGGATAGCTTTCAAAGCTGCACTTCCTTAACTTAAGGACTGAATTGTCCTTTAATGTCCACTCAGTTCCTCATTCTCCAACGATACTGCTCAGTGATGTGCTGCTTGTTACAATATCTACCACAGGGGAAGGACATTCAGCCCATCCTGCCTGGGACAGTCTTCAGAAGAGCCTTGTTCAGGTGTTACATTCCACCATTACCATTACCTTTTCAGGTAGAAAGTTCCCTATCTCTACTTGATTAGATTAGATTCCCTAAAGTGTGGAAACAGGCCCTTCGGCCCAGCAAATCCACACCGACCCTCCGAAGAGTAACCCACAGAGACCCATTTCCCTCTGACTAATGCACCTCACACTATGGGACAATTTAGCATGGCCAATTCACCTGACCTGCACATCTTTGGACTGTGGGAGGAAACCGGAGCACCCGGAGGAAACCCACGCAGACAGAGGGAGAATGTGCAAACTCCACAGAGACAGTCGCCCGAGGATGGAATTGAACCTGGGACCCTGGTGCTGTGAGGCAGCCGTGCTAACCACTGAGCTACCGTGCCACCCTCTATCTCTACTGAGCAACCTTTTTTTTTGTTTTAGTTCATTCATGAGATGCTGGTGTCACTGGCTAGGCCAGCAATTTGTTTTTATTGGTCATGCAAATAGGTTAACCACATTGCTGCGTGCATGGAGTCACGTGTAGGCCAGATTAGGTGAGGATAGCGGATACCCTTCACATAAAGGGATTCGTGAATTAGATCACAGGATCATCAAATCCCTACAGTGTGGGAGTAGGCCATTTGGCCCATTGAGTTCACACCAACCCTCTGAAGAGCATCCCCCCTGAGAGCTACCCCACATAACCAACCTAGCCTACACATACCTGGGTACTAGAGGCAATTTAACACGGTCAATCCACCCTAACCTGCACATCTTTGGATTGTGGGAGCACCCAGAGGAAACCTGCATAGACATGGGGAGAATGTGCAAACCCCACACAGACGGTCGCCCGAGGCCGGAATTGAACCCAGTGCTAACCACTGAGCCACCGCCGTACTGTCCATTGAATTCATGGTCATCATTAGACTTTTAATTCCAGATTCTTATTAAGTTCAAACTCGACCATCTGTCATGTTGGGATTTGAATCTGCCTCCCCCTTTTCAGTTTCAATCTTCTCATTCATGGCCACTATTCCTGTTAACATTGTGAAGTCGCAGAGAGAAGCTTGGCTCGCTCGAGTCGAACTTTTTATTTTACATTGTGGAAGTGAGTTTCTGAACACACTCCCCAGGTGTGTGCATGTGTATTTTTAACATCCAGAATGTGTGACCTTTTGGAATATAGAAGAGTGAGAGGTGACCTTATTTAAACACATCAAAACTTTTGTACCTAAAACAAAGAATTACGGATGCCGGAAATCTGAAACAGAAGCAGAAATCGCTGGAGAAACTCAGCAGGTCTGGTAGCATCTGTGGAGAGAAAGCAGAGTTAAGAACAGCATTTCATTTTCTGCTTGGGGACCCTGCAGTTTTCAGGACTCGATATCGAGGTCATTAATCTTCGGGTCTGAGCACCATGTCCTTTACCCACTCCATCCCTCAGGCCCTGTCCTGTCTGTTTTCACTCATTGTCTCTCTGAGCAGCTTTTCTTTCTCTCTGGCTATTTATCATCTGTTGATTTGTCATCCTCTGTCTCGGGGCTTCATCTCTCCCTAACTTTTCACTCCTTGCTCCCACAGCCCCTGTCTTGGGCACATGTACCTCCACCTATCAAAAGCTGCTATCACCTCTGAACAAGGGCCGTTGGACTCTGAACTCTCCCCACACGTGCTGCCAGACCTGCTGAGATTCTTCAGGGACTTGATAGGGGCAGTTTCCCCTGGTGGGAGAGCCTAGCACCAGAGGGCATCAACTCAGAAAAAGGAGTCACCTGTTTAAGACAGAGATGAGGAGGAATTTCCTCTCTCCGAGGGGAGTGAATCTGTGGAATCCTTTACCACGGAGGGCTGTCGAGGCTGGGTCACTGAGGATGCTCAAGGCTCAGAGAGAGAGATCGTTAATCAGGAAGGGAATCGAGGGTTAGGGGGAAAAGGCAGGAAAGTGGAGTTGAGGATTCAGATCAGTGACAATCTCATTGAATGGGGGAGCAGACTCGATGGGCTGAATGGCCTATGCCTCATGCACCGATCAGCAGTCCAGTTAAGGATGGGGTTCTCCTGCTCCTACGGCAGCAGGGTAGGATCGACAGACAGTAGATCACTCCTCCTCTCCACGGTTTTCTGTTTCATTCTTCATTTTTTATGCTCCCACCCAACACCCCACCCCCTCAGCTCGCACAGGAGGTCTTCAGTCTGAGCAAACAGCACAAACACCGAGAGATGGACCTCCAGGTCAGTCACAGCAGGTGAGAACAGTCACTGGGTTTCCACATTTCTGTGGGGGATGTCTGCACGGTGCAATACGCGTGTGACGAAGCTGTAAACCGTGCTGCAATCAGAGAGGGCAGGTGGGGCTTTGGAAAGCAGGACACTAACACAGAGGCAAGGAACATTACAGGATCGAATCCCCCTTATAGGCCATGTCCACACAATCCAGGCTGACTCTCCCTGTGAAGCACTTGAAGGGGTTCCGCACTCGCAGGGTCAGTGCTGAGGGAGTGCCGCACTGTCACAGGGTCAGTGCTGAGGGAGTGCCGCACTGTCGGAGGGTCAGTGCTGAGGGAGTGCCGCACTGTCGCAGGGTCAGTGCTGAGGGAGTGCCGCACTGTCGCAGGGTCAGTGCTGAGGGAGTGCCGCACTGTCGGAGGGTCAGTGCTGGGGGAGTGTCGCACTGTCGGAGCGTCAGTGCTGAGGGAGTGCAGCACTGTCGGAGGGTCAGTGCTGAGGGAGCGCCGCACTGTCGGAGGGTCAGTGCTGAGGGAGCGCCGCACTGTCGGAGGGTCAGTGCTGGGGGAGTGCAGCACTGTCACAGGGTCAGTGCTGAGGGAGTGCCGCACTGTCACAGGGTCAGTGCTGAGGGAGTGCCGCATTGTCGCAGGGTCAGTGCTGAGGGAGTGCCGCACTGTCGCAGGGTCAGTGCCGAGGGGGTGCCGCACTGTCGTAGGGTCAGTGCCGAGTCAGTGCCGCACTGTCGCAGGGTCAGTGCCGAGTCAGTGCCGCACTGTCGCAGGGTCAGTGCCGAGTCAGTGCCGCACTGTCGCAGGGTCAGTGCTGAGGGAGCGCCGCACTGTCGCAGGGTCAGTGCCGAGGCAGTGCCGCACTGTCGCAGGGTCAGCGCCGAGGGAGCGCCGCACTATCGCAGGGTCAGCGCCGAGGGAGCGCCGCACTGTCGCAGGGTCAGCGCCGAGGGAGCGTCGCAGGGTCAGCGCCGAGGGAGCGCCGCACTGTCGCAGGGTCAGCGCCGAGGGAGTGCCGCACTGTCACAAGGTCAGCGCCGAGGAAGCGCCGCACTGTCGCAGGGTCAGCGCCGAGGAAGCGCCGCACTGTCGCAGGGTCAGCGCCGAGGAAGCGCCGCACTGTCGCAGGGTCAGCGCCGAGGGAGCGCCGCACTGTCGCAGGGTCAGCGCCGAGGGAGCGCCGCACAGTCGCAGGGTCAGCGCCGAGGGAGCGCCGCACAGTCGCAGGGTCAGCGCCGAGGGAGCGCCGCACAGTCGCAGGGTCAGCGCCGAGGGAGCGCCGCACTGTCGCAGGGTCAGCGCCGAGGGAGCGCCGCACAGTCGCAGGGTCAGCGCCGAGGGAGCGCCGCACAGTCGCAGGGTCAGCGCCGAGGGAGCGCCGCACTGTCGCAGGGTCAGCGCCGAGGGAGTGTCGCAGGGTCAGCGCCGAGGGAGCGCCGCACTGTCGCAGGGTCAGTGCCGAGGGAGTGCCGCACTGTCGCAGCGTCAGTGCTGAGGGAGTGCCGCAGGGTCAGTGCTGAGGGAGTGCCGCACTGTCGCAGGGTCAGTGCTGAGGGAGCGCCGCACTGTCGCAGGGTCAGCGCCGAGGGAGCGCCGCACTGTCGGGGGGGTCAGTGCCGAGGGAGTGTCGCAGGGTGAGTGCCGAGGGAGCGCCGCACTGTCGCAGGGTGAGTGCCGAGGGAGCGCCGCACTGTCGCAGGGTGAGTGCCGAGGGAGCGCCGCACTGTCGCAGGGTGAGTGCCGAGGGAGCGCCGCACTGTCGCAGGGTGAGTGCCGAGGGAGCGCCGCACTGTCGCAGGGTGAGTGCCGAAGGAGCGCCGCACTGTCGCAGGGTGAGTGCCGAGGGAGCGCCGCACTGTCGCAGGGTGAGTGCCGAGGGAGCGCCGCACTGTCGCAGGGTGAGTGCCGAGGGAGCGCCGCACTGTCGCAGGGTGAGTGCCGAGGGAGCGCCGCACTGTCGCAGGGTGAGTGCCGAGGGAGCGCCGCACTGTCGCAGGGTGAGTGCCGAGGGAGCGCCGCACTGTCGCAGGGTGAGTGCCGAGGGAGCGCCGCACTGTCGCAGGGTGAGTGCCGAGGGAGCGCCGCACTGTCGCAGGGTGAGTGCCGAGGGAGCGCCGCACTGTCGCAGGGTGAGTGCCGAGGGAGCGCCGCACTGTCGGAGAATCAGTGCTAAGAGAGTACTGCATGTCGCAGGGTCAGTGCTGAGAGAGTACTGGACTGACGGAGGGTCAGTGCTGAGGGAATACTGGACTATCGGAGGGTCAGTGCTGAGGGAGTGCTGCACTGTCGCAGGGTCAGTGCTGAGGGAGTGCCGCACTGTTGCAGGGTCAGTGCTGAGGGAGTGCCGCACTGTCGGAGGGTCAGTGCTGAGGCAGTACTGGACTGTTGGAGGGGAATGGTTAATATTGCAGAGTGCCTTAAGCACCACCCACTATAATGTCATGTGGTCATGTGAACAAAAGATTTGGTATCTGGAAGGATTTAGATTGATGTCAGGTCCTGGTCATTGTCTCTGTAACGATGTTTATTAATTCAGTTACTTAACAAATTACTAAACATCCAGTAAAGTTTAGCTTGTTAACTACTTGAGACTGGTTTAGTTTGACTAGAAAATGGTTTGCTGTCTGATACTTGGCTAGCTGAGTCCTGTTGGTCCCTCCATGTGTGCAGTCAGCTCGTTCACAGTGAGAGTACAGGCCCCTGTCTCACTGTGTTGACAACAGCATGGAACAGAGCAGCTCCCCTTCCACCTCGCGTTTGTTCACCATTATGGCAAAGATGATCACATGCTTCATATACGCATTAACTCTAGTATCTCCTACACCATTACATTAATACCCTGTAAAGAAAAGAACATCATTGTTTTAATGCACTTTAGTGATGGGAAGTTGTGAAATGTGTGACACAAATTCTTTCTCTCTTGTTTACTCTTCCTCTTTCTCCATTTCCCTCCATACTTTGTTTCTTCTCTCTCTCTCTCTCTCTCTCTCTCTCTCTGCTTTCTATGTCTGTCTCTTGCTTTTACTCTCTCCATCTTGGAATATTGTGTTCAGTTCTGGTCACCCTACTATAGGAAAGCTTACAGAGGCTTTGGAGAGGGTGCAAAGAAGGTTTTCGCAGAGAGTTGTGAATGTATGGCATGTGTTGCCAGCTGTGGTGGTGGCAGCAGAGTCATTGGGGACATTTAAGTGTCTGCTGGACATGCACATGGATAACAGTGAGTTGAGGGATGTGTAGGTTCAGTTACTATATTTTACATTAGGATTAAACCTCGGCACAACATCGGGGGCCCAAGGGCCTGTCCTGTGCTGTACTGTTCTATGTTCCATATTCTATGTTCTATCTCTGTCTTTTCCCCCAATTTGCTCATTTAACTTTTCCATCTCTTTTTCTCTGTTTCTCTTTCCCAGTGATTCTTTGATCCAGTCCCTTTCTCTCTAGTTCTCTCTCTCTTTCCCCTTTTCTCCCTGATTTCTAAATGTATTTTAGACAATAGACAATGGGTGCAGGAGTCGGCCATTCTGCCCTTCAAGCCTGCACCACCATTCAATATGATCATGGCTGATCATTCCTAATCAGTATCCTGTTCCTGCCTTATCTCCATAACCCTTGATTCCACTATCCTTGAGAGCTCTATCCAACTCTTTCTTAAATGAATCCAGAGACTGGGCCTCCACTGCCCTCTGGGGCAGAGCATTCCACACACCCACCACTCTCTGGGTGAAGAGGTTTCTCCTCATCTCTGTCCTAAATGGTCTACCCCGTATTTTTAAGCTGTGTCCTCTGGTTCGGTGCTCACCCATCAGCGGAAACATGTTTCCTGCCTCCAGAGTGTCCAATCCTTTAATCCTTTAATAATCTTATTTTCTCTTCCTTTGTTGCTTCTTTCATATTTCTCTCCCTCTGTCCCATTTTGCTTCCTGTCTTTTATCTTTCTTACTCTCTCTTTGTGTCTCTCACTTCCCCCTTCTCTCCCTTTCTCTCCCTGTCCCGTATTACTCCCTGTCTTCTATCTTAATCTTGAGAGTGTGATGTTGGAAAAGCACAGCAGGTCAGGCAGCATCCGAGGAGCAGGAAAATCAACGTTTTGGGCTGGAGCCCTTCATCAGGAATTCAGCGCATTCCTGATGAAAGGCTTTTGCCCGAAACGTCGATTTTCCTGCTCTTCGGATACTGCCTGACCTGCTGTGCTTTTCCAGCAACACCAGTCTCAACTCTGATCTCCAGCATCTGCAGACCTCACTGTCTCCATTTTATTTTAGTCTCTCTATCTCTCTCCCTACTGCTTGCTCTCTACCTCTCGCTTCCTATCTCTTGCTCCCTGTATCTCTCTCTACATCTCTCTCTGTCTCTGCCTCTGTCTCTATGTGTGTGTTTGGACCCCTTTCTTTTTCTCTGTGTATCTCTCTCTCTCTGTCTCTCTGTGACCTCTCTCTCTCTGTAGCTCTCTCCAAATATATATCTTTATAAATATCTCAATATAATTTCTCTCTCTCTCTCTCTCTGTCTCTCTCTCTGTCTCTGTCTCTCTCTCTGTCTCTCTCTCTCTCTGTCTCTCTCTCTCTCTCTCTCAATTCCTGCCTTCTCTCTTCCTCTCTATCTACTTTCCCTCTTTTCCTTCCTGTCTCTTTCTCCCTTTCCTACAGAGGGGTATTTCACTCTCTGGGTGTAGGGCGTGCCCATTCTGATGTTCCCTGCGATAACTGTCCACACTGTGTCTAGGTTGGTGGAGTTGGAGGTGAGGCTGTCTGAGCTGGAGGGAGAGCGGGAGCGATTACTGGAGCGATTCGAGGAATTGGAGAAAGCCAATGCCAGGGTGAAGGAGGATTATGATAACCTTCAGCAGCTTTACCGTTCACAGTGGGAGCAACTCCTGAAGCGGGAGGTGGAGGGAACAGAACTGATCCAGAACATGATTGACATCAAGGTTCAAGCGGCGAGAGATCTGAATTATCGGAACGAGAAGCCAAAGAGGTAACGGAGCTGAACCACTGACTCCCTCAGAAAACAGGCAAACATAACATTCATTCCATTGTTACCAAGTGGCAGCTGTCTACACGGCACACGGTGAGATACAGAGTAAAGCTCCCTCTACACAGTCCCCATCCACCACTCCCAGGATGGGGACAGCACGGGGTTAGATTCAGAGTAAAGCTTCCTCAACACTGTCACCATCCATCACTCCCAGGATGGGGACAGCATGGGGTTAGATACAGAGTAAAGCTCCCTCTACACTGTCCCCATCCATCACTCCCAGAATGGGGACAGCACGGGGTTAGATATAGAGTAAAGCTCCCTCTACACTGTCCCCATCCACCACTCCCAGGATGGGGACAGCATGGGGTTAGATACAGAGTAAAGCTCTCTCTACACTGTCCCCATCTACCACTCCCAGGAGAGGGACAGCACGGGATTAGATTCAGAGTAAAGCTTTCTCTACACTATCCCCATCTACCACTCCCAGGAGAGGACAGCACGGGGTTAGATACAGAGTAAAGCTCTCTCTACACTGTCCCCATCCACCACTCCCAGGATGGGGACAGCACGGGGTTAGATTCAGAGTAAAGCTTCCTCAACACTGTCACCATCCAACACTCCCAGGATGGGGACAGCATGGGGTTAGATACAGAGTAAAGCTCCCTCTACACTGTCCCCATCCATCACTCCCAGAATGGGGACAGCACAGGGTTAGATATAGAGTAAAGCACCCTCTACACTGTCCCCATCCACCACTCCCAGGATGGGGACAGCATGGGGTTAGATACAGAGTAAAGCTCTCTCTACACTGTCCCCATCTACCACTCCCAGGAGAGGGACAGCACGGGGTTAGATACAGTGTAAGGGTCCTTCTACACTCTCCCCCATCAAACATTGTTCCCCTGCATGATATTGTGTCTTTTGAAAACTCAAGTGTGTTTGTACGGGTTGCTTGCGAGAAGATCACTGTGTAGTGCTGGGGCTGATGAGTGTTCTGTGTATCTTTCTCAGGGTCCAGGAGAAGAACTTGGAGAAAGACCTGGCTGTCATTTCCCGGGTTCCCATCTCGATGGACACGTGAGTGAGGCCTGTTTTACTGAAGAAAGACTGCATGGCTCCTCTACCCACCACACGGCTATTATTGTGCTCAACATCTCTGAATAGGCTGGAATACAGAGATGGCCATTTGGCCCATCATACCTGTGGCTGCTATTCTGAAGTGTTCTGATTCCCTGCTCTTTCCTTTCAACTTTGTTTTATTTCCCTTTCCAATAACTTGCAGAAAGGTGGTTTCTCCATTTGGCACGTTGTGATCAGTGATATCTCTCAGGGATAGGGTGTGTTAAAAAGGTAAGGGATGGCTGATTTCCTTCCCTGAAGGACACTAGTGAGCCAGGTGTTTTGGGCAATCGCCAGTAGTTGGTATGAGTCCAAAGTTTGTGCGAAGATTTGTAGCTCGGGTGCTCGTTGTTGTGGTTCTGTTCGCCGAGCTGGAAGTTTTTGTTGCAAACGTTTCGTCCCCTGGCTAGGCGACATCATCAGTGCTTGGGAGCCTCGTGCGAAGCGCTTCTTTGATGTTTCCTCCGGTGTTTATAGTGGTCTGTACCTGCCGCTTCAAAATACCATGCAAGGACTGCACTAAACACTATATAGGGCAAACAGGAAGACAGCTAACAATCCGCATACATGAACATCAACTAGCCACGAAACGACACGACCAGCTATCCTTAGTAGCCACACACGCAGACAACAAGCAACATGAATTCGACTGGGACAACACTACTATCGTGGGGCAAGCCAGACAGAGAACAGCCAGGGAATTCCTAGAGGCATGGCATTCATCCACAAACTCCATCAACAAACACATCGACCTGGACCCAATATACCAACCACTACAGCGGACAGCTGAAACTGACAACCGGAAGCGGCAGGGACAGACCACTATAAACACCGGAGGAAACATCAAAGAAGCGCTTCGCAGGAGGTTCCCAAGCACTGATGATGTCGCCTAGCCAGGGGACGAAACGTTTCCAACAAAAACTTCCAGCTCGGCGAACATAACCACAACAGTTGTATGAGTCTATTTTTTTATGTGTTGGGTTCAAGTTATTCACATTGCCATTATTCATATCGTTAATCAGTCGACAAAGTCATATATCCAAATTTACTAATGACACAAGATTTGACAGTATTGTAGACAGTGTTGATGATAGCATTAATTTGTAAAATTTCGGGTGGCACGGTGGCTCAGTAGTTAGCACTGCTGCCTCACAGCGCCAGGGACCCAGGTTTGATTCCAGCCTCGGGCGACTGACTGTGTTGAGTTTGCACATTCTCCCCGTGTCTGTGTGGGTTTCCTCCGGGTGCTCCAGTTTCCTCTCACAGTCCAAAGGTGTGCAGGTCAGGTGAATTGCCCATGCTAAATTGCCCCGGGATGTGTGGGTTAGGTACATTAGTCAGGGCTAAATATAGGGTCGGGGGAATGGATCTGGATGGGTTACTCTTCGGAGGGCCTGCTTCCACACTGTAGGGATTCTATGAAAATAAAGGGATCTGTAGCTATTTTCCCTGGGGTGTCAGCAGCTTATAAAATCATGACGGTTGAATAGTCAAGGTACTTTTCCCTGGGGTTGGGGAGTCCAAAACTAGAGGGTATAGGTTTAGGGTTAGAGTTGAAAGATTTAAAAGGAACCTAAGGGGTATCTTTTTTTACACAGAGTGTGGTGCTTGTATGGAATGAGATGCCAGAGGAAGTGGTGGAGGCTGATACAATTACGACATTTAAAAGGCATCTGGATGGGTATCTGAATAGGAAGGGTTTGGAGGGATATGGGCCAAGTGCTGGCAAATGGAACTGGATTAATTTGGGATATTTGGTCAGCATGGACGAGTTGGACCGAAGGGTCTGTTTCCATGCTGTACATCTCTATGAGTCCAGGTGAAGGGTAAAACTGTAAATAAATGTGAGATTATTCATCCTAGACAGATAAAGGATAGATCAACCTCGTTCCGACTGAACCCCATTGTGTGGCTCTTGCTCAGCAGCATCACCAACAGGCCCCATTAAGTACTGCAGGCACCAGGTTGTACCTATTACACTGTAAATGGATTGGAATGGCTGATTATTTCTTCATGGGATTGGGCATCGCTGGCTAAACCAGCATTTATTGCCCATCCCTAATTGCCCAGAGAGCAGTTAAGCGTCAACCGCATTTCTACAAGGTCTGGAGTTAAGTGTAGTCCAGACCAGGTAAGAGATGGCTGATTTCCTTCCCTGAAGGACATTAGTGAGCCAGGTGGGTTGGACAATTGCCAATAGTTGGTGTGAGTCAATTTTTTATTTATTCCACATTTTTTTCTGAATTTGAATTTCTTCATCTGAGGCTAGCATGGTGGCTCAGTGGTTAGCACTGCTTCCTCACAGCGCGAGGGACTCAGGTTCAATGCCAGCATTGGGTGATGTCTGTGTGAAGTTTGCACCTTCTTCCCATGTTTATGTGGGTTTCCTCTGGGTGCTCCGGTTTCCCCCCTCAGTCCAAAGATGTGCAGGTTAAGTGGATTGGCCATGCTAAATTGTCCATAGTGTTCAGGGATGTGCAGGCTGGGTGGGATAGCCATGGGAAATGCAGGGATAGGGTAGGGGGGTGGTGGGTCTAGATGGTATGCTGTTTGGAGGATCAGTGCAGACTCGATGGGCTGAATGGCCCGCTTTCACACTATAGGGATTTGATAATCTACCATAAGAAATAGGAGCAGAAGTAGGCCATTCGGCCCCTCAAGCCCGCTCCTCCATTCATGCCATCATGGCTGATCATGAAGCCTCAGCTCAGTGGATGCTGATTGGTCAGAGTGTTGCCAAGAGGAATGTGACCTAGTTTGGCAGTCTCTTTCACAATGGTACAGGTGCTGTGTTTGCACCTATGCTAGAAAACACTGAACACATCGGGGCTCACACTATATTTTATGTGCTAGATTTGACTCATTCACACACTGGACCTTTACATCCTGGTCTGAATGGGTGCCTAATGTCGTCACTCTGGATCAACAATCTTTTCATGATACATTTGCCATTTTCTTCCCAATAACACTGCCCCTGTTGACAGTGCACGATTAATTGGCTATGTGTTGTTCCTGATTAGGTCACGTAACAAACTCTCCTTTGAATTTCAGAGGTGTCTTTCGACCAGTGCAGAAACTGCTCCCCGAGGCAGCCAGGCACCAGGAGATCAAGATCTTCAAACCATTTCGGAGTTCTAGGTAAGGTCGGGATCTTCCTCTGCAGTTTTCAGCCAGTCCAGTCTGAGGCTGGGGGTCAGGAGAGTGCTCTGGCTTGGTGTTGATTAAGGCTATGATCCCAGCTGGTTCACGTTGAGTTCTGGTGATGGAGGGTTTGGGAGAAATGGAGGGGATTTGATTTCTAGCTTCCAATGTAAGAATGTGCTGAGGAGGAGCGGGAGAAAGGCACTTGGTCTTGCAGCTCTGTGCAGCATCTCAAGTGGATCCTCAACCTAAACCTTAGCTTTCTCATCTCCCTGGTTAGTGGGATGGTACTGGATTAGTAATCCGGAACCACAGGCTTATGTTCTGAGGTGCTGGTGTTGGACTGGGATGGACCAGGTCCAGGTTTAGACATGAGTGGGTTGTGTTTCTGTGCAACACTTCACTCTCAGTGACCAACTGGGTATCATTTTTTGACGTCAATGTTTGACTGTCCACCTTTATCTGAAGTCCGTATGGCGAAAGTTAGGGGTATGATATCCTGACTGGGTGTGACAGTCAGCAACAAACATGAGGGTAGGAGAACCACCACCTGTTCCTCACTTTCTCTACAATCGAGATTGGTGTGATAGAGACCTCTTAAGTGAGGTTCTTGATATTTTTATGTCTTTTGCCAAGATGTGGGCCAGATAATAAGATCATGTCCAGGTTGTTGATGGAAGATAGTTCACTTCCTTTTCAGTGAACATGGAGACTTCTCTTCAAAGGGAAAGAGAGAACAAAGATCACTGGAACTCTAAGAGAAAGTGAGGACTGCACATGCTGGAGATCAGAGTTGAGAGGCTGGAAAAGCACAGCAGGTCAGGCAGCATCCGAGGAGCAGCAGAATCAACAATTTAGGCATAAGCCCTTCATCCCTGGTACTGTCTACTCTATTCCCAATTCCATGTGATCTGACATCAGCAAGTGTAGCTCCTGAAGCAGAGCCTCGTAGCTATTTTCACAATTAATGGTCTGGCCTAGATCTGACTCCAGATCCACAGCAATGTGGTTGACTCTTAACTGCCCTCTGGGGCAATTAGTGATGGGCAATAAATGCCAGTCCAGCCAGTGACACCTGCATCCCTTGAATGGATCCCTTTAGCTCAGAGATAGGGCCAGCAATACTCCTAACTGCTCATTGAGAACCATCGAGACATACAGTGGTCCTCCAGTCCACCATGTCTGTGCTGCCAAAGCTACACTCAGTTGTTGAATATCAAGCAGGAGGTATGTTGCCATGGAATTCTGTTTCCCACCTTCTCAGGAGGGCATATGGTAGAAACGTAATTTGCACACTGCAGTGATTGGAATGAGGGTCAACTGGACCTCTTTGACCATGAGGTCCTTGATTGGGGTTGTTAACCTGGGCCAATCAGGGAGCCCAGGCGGACAGATAATAAACAGGAGTCTCAGAAATTCCCCTCATTCTTGGGACTGGCTCTGAGCTAGCTGGTCAGAGTACACTTACTGTGCTCATATACATAAAGGGTGACTTGGTGACAGGAGAGAAAAAAAATAAACAGGAGACTCAGAGAGTCTCCCCATTTTAGGGACTGGCTCTGAGCTGGCTAGTCAGAGCCTGTGTACTGTGCACATGTAAATACAGGATGGCTTGGTGTCAGATTACAGGCCTCTGTACAGGTATTTCACGCACCCTTGAGTTTAGAAGGTCGAGTGCTGAGGTCAAAGAGTTTAAGTTGATTTGTAGTTTCGAAGGGATAGAAAAGAAAGAAATGACTTGCTCAAGGCAAAGCTTGGGGTGAGGAGGGGGTAGTGGAATCCAGGATGGGTGGGGATGGGGGTCAAAACCTCCAAATTACAGCCAGACTGTTCAGGGGTAATGGCAGGAAGCAATCTTTCATTCAAAGGCTGGTGGAAATCTGAAACTAGATTCCCCACCAATCAGCTGGTGATTGATTAGGGCTTTCCAGAGTGACGTCAGTAGATTTTTTTTTGTGTGTAGGTTAAAGGCATATTGTGGATTATAGAGCTGAGGTGAGACATTAGAGGCTGAGGGAGGCTGATCTGGAATGGCCACCTCCTACTAGACATGATGGGGACACGGAGAAGCTGAGGGGGGGGGGGGGGGACACCTAATGGAGATGTGTGCGATTATTATGGTGAATAGAGAGCGGCTAGTCCCCTTGCCTGAGGGGTCAATCACAAGGGAAGGGGCACGAGATTCAGGGGGATTTGGCGAAAAAAAAAACGGTTTCACTCAGCAAATCGGGAATGCCGGAGAATTTACAGTCTTCAAAAAAAATTTGGATGAGCACTTCAAACGTGATAAAGTTCAAGGGACAAGTGTAGGAAATGGGGATTAACGTACCATTAGTGGTAGTTATGGCAGTGCAGACTCAATGGGCCAAAAGGCCTTTTCTGCGGTGTATGATTCAATGACACGTGTTGGTAAATTTGGATTGGAATCTGGTTGGAGGGATCAGGTATGGGCACAAAGGGCTTTGGATTGATCACCAACTCAGAGACTCAATATATATTTGTCACTGGTAGTGATTGGTAGAAACGAAACTGGTCTGGGGTGGCTAAACTTCAGTTGAGGTCAACTGACTCTTGTACTAAAGGGACCAAAGGGTTTAGGGAGGAAACAGGTGGAACGGGGGACTGGGTTGGATGATCACATTGAATGGTGGAGCAGGCTCGATGGGCTGAATGGCCTACTCCTGTTCCAGTTTTCTGTTTTTCAGCATTTGCAGAGTGCGCTTCCGGCAACATGTCAATGCTGTGACATGTGATGCCCGAAAGGGTGTTAATGATAATGGGAGGGAATGTTTCCCCTGTGGGAGGTAGCTGCTGGGTGTTAATATTCACAAGCAGCCGTAAGAAATGTGTCGACCTTTGCAGTGGAATCTGGAACCTGCTGTTAAATTCAAGAAGCATTGGCCTAACACATTCACTCGTGGATTGCTTGAGTTGGGTCATGTGATCACGTAGGGAAAAGTAGTCTTTGAGCTTGGGTCATGTGACCTCTGTATGGGAAATGTGTCCTTGATATTGGGTCGTGTGACCTCGGTGCAGGAACATTGTCCTTGATGTTGGGTCATGTGACCTTGGTGCAGGAACATTGTCCTTGACGTTGGGTCATGTGACCTTGGTGCAGGAACATTGCCCTTGACATTGGGTCATGTGACCTCAGTACAGGAACGTTGCCCTTGACATTGGGTCATGTGACCTCGGTGCAGGAACATTGTCCTTGACGTTGGGTCATGTGACCTTGGTGCAGGAACATTGTCCTTGACGTTGGGTCATGTGACCTCGGTGCAGGAACATTGTCCTTGACGTTGGGTCATGTGACCTCAGTGCAGAAACATTGTCCTTGACGTCGGGTCATGTGACCTCGATGCGGGAACATTGTCCTTGACGTCGGGTCATGTGACCTCGATGCGGGATAGCTGTCCTTGATATTGAGCCATGTGACCTGAAGGTTGGATCTTTTCAATTGGTTGCCAGGTGGAACTCCTTGCTGGATGAATTTGACTGTTCATCCTCCTCAAAGCTTGAGACTCCATCACTAAAACCGCCAACCATCGGCTGCAAACCTTCCTTTTGTTTTGTTTTTATTTAGGTCAAGCTCTTTAAGCCTCCCACCCCACCCCAGACTCTTCCAGTCCTTTAAAGAGCTCTTCAGGTAAGTTGTGTTTTGCCGTATTGAAAGCTCCTGGGCAGCTGGCTCCTAGTTTTCTAATCTATCTGTCGCTCTGTTCTGCTTACTGCACCATCTGCTTTATGGGTCAGGGTGGAACACAGGGTAGATGGCAGTTGTTCAACTGTGTCTGTGATAACTGGGACACTTGGAACTGGGTGTGAGTGCAGTTGTGAAGTTGTTCATGATGTTAATCCATCAAACTCCAAGTTTTAAACCTTGCCTTCGGCCATCTTCCACTGCAACTTGTGACATAACCTGAAACTCTCTCCATCATAGAATCACTAGAATTAGGACTGGGTTTATTGTCATGTTTACTCAAGTACAGGAGTACTGTGAAAAGTAGCCAATCCTGGTACCATCTCAGGAATACAGGTACAAAACCTTAGAATCATTGTGGAATTAGGCCATTCAGCCCATCAAGTCCACACCGACCTCTGAAGAGTATCCCACCTAAACCCAACCCCATCTCTGTAACCCTGCATTTCCCATGGCCAATCCACCTAACCTGCACACAGACACAGGGGGAATACGCAAACTCCACACAGACAGTCACCTGAGGCTGGAATCAAACCTGGCGCTGTTAGGCAGAGTGCTAACACTGGGCACCATGCCACCCTAAAGTGCCATCCTCAAGTGTCTGTATAAAGATTTGACTTGCGCTGAGCTATCACACTGCATTTACACCTCATAAATGGCTATTTGGCCAAGTGGTCTGGACCAGATGTTCTGCTGGTTATGATCCTCCTTCTACCTTCTTCATCTCATTCTATTACCATTTCCTTCTCCTCCTTTCTCTGCTGTGTACATATTTAATTTCCCCTCAAATATATCTCCACTATTCAACTCAAACATTCCCTATAATAGTGAGCTCCACGTTCTCACCACTCTCCGAGCAAAGCGATTTCTCTTGGATCTATCAGTGACTGTCTTATTTTCAGCACACCTAGTTTCTGACTCTCCTCTGAATATCGATCTGATCAAACCCTTCACAGTCTTTAAGACATCCATCTCTTTTTGAAGAGACTAAAACCACTTCTTGTTCTACCTTTCCTGATGTTTGGAACCTCTCCGTTCTGGCAAATTTCTAAATCGCTTTTGAATCTTCTCCAGTGTCTGTATATCTTTTTGGTGATTTGAAGACCACAAGGTTGTGCACGTTACTCCAACTGTTGTCTGGCAAAGATTTTGTACAAATTCAGCCTCTCTACGTTGCAGTTCTAGTTGCCTGGAATTGTGACCCTGATGCTGTGTTTTCTGGTTTGTAATCAACTTATTATCCAATTCTGATGCTTGTCCCATGCATCCACGTTTTTTATCTTTGCCATGTATCTGTTATACCGTCCCTTTATCAATGGCCTTTTGAAAATCTAAGTATATTACTTCTACTATGTCACCCTTCTCAATGCTCATTGACTTCCTCAAAGAGGTAACACAAACATTGGTCAAGTGTGACCTCTTTAGAAATCCCCTTTGGCCACTCTTTAATTCCACAGCTGACCTCTGTTCCCTTGACCGGTGGGCAGTCTGTCGGTTCTGCTACTTGACGTCAGAGGCCTGATGGATAAACCCAACCCAACCCGCATCTAATTCCTACCCAAACACAACTTCCAAAAGGGTCAACGTCTGGAATGGAAATCTGTGTGGAATTAATGAATCGTTCCCATCTCTCTCTCTGAAGGAGACTGTTCACGCTGCTGTCTCTGGAATAAAATGATGCACTTTGGTGGCAAGGAGGAGTAGAGGCAGTCCGAGTTACAGTGGTACTATTGAGAGAGACAGAGACAAACAGACAGACAGAGTGGAGGTCTGGTGCATGTGCTCAAAGCTGGAAGGACAACCTGGGGAAGGATGTTTAAAAATACAGACAGTGTCTTGGGCTTCATTTTGAGGAGACATTTCTACACTGAGGGAGGTTTCGGAATTCTCTACCACAGAAAGTAGTTGAGGCCAAAACATTGAATGTTTTCTATAGAATCCCTACAGTGTGGAAACAGGCCATTTGACCCATCAAGTCTACGCCAACCCTCTGAAGAGCATCTCACCCCCTATCCTATAACCTTGCATTTACTATGGCTAACCTACGTAGCCTGCACATCTCTGAACACCATATGGGCAATTTAGCATGGCCAATCCACTCTGACCTGCACAGCTTTGGGTTGTAGGAGGAAACCAGAGCACCCGGAGGAAACTCTCACAACTACGGGGAGAATGTGCAAACTCCACACCAACAGAGTCTGGAATCGAACCCAGGTCCTTGGTGCTATGAGGCAGCAGTATTAACCACTGAGCCATTTTCAAGAAGGCGTTAGGTATAGATTTTAGGGTATGGGGCAAGTGTGGGAACGGGGGACTGAGTTGGATGATCAGCCATGACCATATTGAATGCCAGAGCAGGCTCAAAGGGCCAATTGGCCTACTCCTCCTTTTTTCTGTGTTTCTATGTAGAGGTATAGCATATGCTAAAACTTTATGTATTAGTGGTTCAATTCCAATCTGAATACTGAGTCCAGTTCTGTGTACCACATTCTAAGAAAGATAACCATATAATTTTGATTACAATCTGCTTGAGTCTGAAACTAGATACTGACACTTTTCTTGATACTATAGTTAGTGATGGAATGCAGCAATATGTGTAACTACATCCATTTCTTCCATTTTCCCTTGCTCTCAGGCCATCCAGCAGTCTCTCTCTCTGTCTGTCTCAGTCTCTCTCTCTGTCTGTCTCTGTCTGTCTCTGTCTGTCTCTGTCTGTCTCTGTCTGTCTCTGTCTGTCTCTGTCTGTGTCTGTCTGTCTCTGTCTGTCTCTGTCTGTCTCTGTCTGTCTCTGTCTGTCTCTGTCTGTGTCTGTCTGTGTCTGTCTCTGTCTGTGTCTCAGTCTCTGTCTCTCTGTCTATATATATTTCCTAAACAACCTGTTTGCAGATCTTATGACACATCTTTGGAGTCGGTGGGCTTGAACCTCATCGTCCTGGCTCACAGATAGGGGGACTACCACTGTACAACAAGTGTCCCTTCTGTCTTTGTAAACAATTAATGAAACGATGCCATTCAACTGTCTATCTCAACAATGCCAACAATGTTATAATTAACAGCCAAAGACTTGGAGAAGATGCAGAAGGGATTTATGAGTTTGGGGAGGGGGGAAAAGGATCTGTGATATGGATGAGGGGTTCTTGTGGCACAATGGGTAGTGTCCCAGCCTCTGGCTGGGGAGACCTGGGTTTGACTCCCACCTACTGCAGAGGTTTGTCATCACATCTCTGAACTGATGTAAAAACAATAAATCTATAGACTGGAGATTGCTTTTGTAGAGAGAACAGTTAAGGTGACGTTGTCAGTTTTTAAAATCATGAAGAGCTTTGGTGGTGGAAATCCAGGATTAGGGGAGGGGGAGTGGAGGAGGAGACAGGTGTTTGGCCAAAGAAGTGGGGGTCAGCTGATGGTTCTGCAGTGGATTGTGATCTGGAACTCAAGGCCTGAAAGGGCAATGGAAGCAGATTCAATCACAAGTTTCAAAAGCCAACTTCGAGATGTGATGCTTACGGTCCACTTTCCGCAGGATAATTCAGGATGGGGGCAAAATGGCTGGGCCAGCCAGGGTCACCCACGTCCTGAGAATGAATAAATTTAAGGAAAACGTTTGAAGGAAAAATATTGGAAAACAGAAGTAATTTCAATGGGCTAGCATGGGCATGAGGGGCCAAATGGACTTTTTCTGTTGCAGTCATTATTCAATAAAGCCACTTGCTCAGACCAGCAAAGACAGCACATAGCCCGGGCAGGGTTTGCAATCTCGCTATTGGCCCCATGCCCTAATAGCTCCTTATGTAACTCCGTGTCAAATTATTATTCTTTGATAAACGCTCAGAGAAAATTGTCTTGGGATGTCTCACTGCCTGGAAGTGCATGTTTTTGTTTTGTTGCTTGTCCAGGCAGGAACCTGCCTCGAAGTGTGCTGACCAGCTCCTGGGGGTTAACTTAAATCATAACGGCTGTGAAACTGACTCCTACACAACAGCTAAATCCCAACTTCTGTTTCCTTCTCTCTACCCTGCTTGTTACTCCTAAATTTATTGGAACTGTTTGATAAGCCATCATTTCCCCATCATGAAGCCTCTGCTTGATTGTATTGTGTATATTTAAATGCTCTGCCGTTATAACCTTTTTAACTGATTAACTAACATTTTTTCCCATAACAGACATAGGGTCGAATCCACACAGCACAGAAGCAGATCCTTTTGTCCCACTCGTCTATGACGATTAGACATCCCAATCTGACCTAGTCCCATTTGCCAGCACTTGGCCCATATCGTTCTAAACCCTTTCTATTCCTGTCCCCATGCAGATGCCTTTTAAATGTTGTAATTGTACCAGCCTCCCCCACTTCCTCTGGCAGCTCATTCCATACACGTACCATCCTCTGTGTGAAAATATTGTCCCTTAGGTCCCTTTTAAATCTTTCCCCTCTCACCTTCAACCTATGCCCTCTAGTTTTGGACTCCCCTGACCCTGGGAAAAAGAACTTGGCTGTTCACTCTATCCAGGCCCCTCATGATTTTATAAACCTGTGTAATGTCACCCCTCGGCCTCTGATGCTCCAGGGAAAACAGCCCCAGCTTGTTCAGCCTCTCCCTGTAGCTCAAATCCTCCAATCCTGGCAACATCCTTGTTAACCTTTTCTGAACCCTTTCAAGTTAAGACGTTAACTGGCCTTTTAGAACATAGAACATAGAAAAGTACAGCACAGAACAGGCCCTTTGGCCCACTATGTTGTGCCGAGATTTAATCCTAATGTAAAATATAATAACTTAGCCGACGCACCCCTCAATGCACTGCTATCCATGTGCATGTGAGGCAGTCACTTACATATCTCCAATGTCTTCTTCCCTTTTAAAATAAAGGCAGTTTTTAAAATATCTACCAGTGCATCCACTATCTCTGTAGTTTTTAAAAAATCTGCTGGATAAGTGAGCATTTATTGCCCAAAGGAGGTCACATTTCTTTGGGTATACTGTCTCATGTGGGCCAGACCAGGTAAGGACAGCTGATTTCCTTCACTAAAGAACATTAGTGAACCAGAGGTGTTTCTCCCCACAGTTGGCACTGGTGTCACAGTCATCGTTAGACTCAAAATTCCAGATTTTAGTTGAATTCAAATTGCACCATCTGACATGGTGGGATTTGAACCCAGGTTGCCAAAATATTACTTGAGTCACTGGATTTATCATCCAGCGATTTAATTCCACTGGGTCATCGCTGTCGCTGCAATCACTTAATAAACCTGCTTCATTTCACAATAATCAGGTTCAAAATAGTCTCATCACTGGTTGGATCCATAAGAAATAGGCTGGAAATGTGTTGCTGGAAAAGCGCAGCAGGTCAGGCAGCATCCAGGGAACAGGAGAATCGACGTTTCGGGCATAAGCCCTTCTTCATTCCTGAAGAAGGGCTTATGCCCGAAACGTCGATTCTCCTGTTCCCTGGATGCTGCCTGACCTGCTGTGCTTTTCCAGCAACACATTTCCAGCTCTGATCTCCAGCATCTGCAGACCTCACTTTCTCCATAAGAAATAGGAACAGGTGTAGGCCATTCGGCCCCTCAAGTCTGGTCCGCTATTCAATAGGATCATGGATGATCCAATATTCCTCACATCCACTTTCTTTCCTTTCCCCATAACCCTTGATTCCATGACCGATCAAGAATCTGTTTAAGCCTTAAATATACCCAAGGACTCTGCCCCCACAGCTCTCTGTGACAAGGAGTTCCAATTCCATCCTATCTCAGTCTTAAAGCCATTTTAAGAATCCCATGTGTTTTGGTGAGATCCCCTCTCATTCTTCTAAATTCCAGGGAGTAGAATCCCAACCTGTTTAACCTTTGCTCGTAAGACAATCCCTCCCATACCAGGGTTAAAAATCACACAACTCCAGGTTAAAGTCCAACAGGTTTATTTGAAGGTACTAGCTTTCGGAGCACCACTCTGTCATCAAGTCACTAGTGGGTTTCGGATCAGAATTTATAGCAAAAGATCACAGCGTCATGCAACTGATATGAGATATTGAACAAACCTAGATTGCTGTTAGGTATTTCATCTTTTAGAATGGGTTGCAGGTTTCAATTCATTAATATGGTTCAATCTGACTCCAGATTGGAATACAGGCAGACGCTAACCTCACACCTTGATTGCATTGTCTGAGCTAAGATGTCACCTTTTTTTTTTATAAAATCTTAAGTTATCTTAGGAATGTGACTTGAAATAAGTTCTGGGATTTATGCATTAATGAAACGAAACCTGCAACCTGTTCTCAAAGATGAAAGACTTAACCGCAATCTATGATTTGTACAATATATATCAGTTGCATAACACTGTGATCTTTTGCTATAAATTCTGTGTCTTATAAATCCTACTCCACAGCTACCTGGTGATGGAACAGTGCTCTGAAAGCCTGTACTTCCAAATAAACCTGTTGGACTATAACCTGGTGTTGTGCGATTTTAACCTTGTCCATCCCAGTCCAACACTGGCTCCTCCACATCATCCATTCCAGGTGTCACACTAGGGAACCTTCTCTGAACTGCTTCCGATGGAATGATAAATAAGGGAACCCAAACTGCTCACAGTGCTCCCGATGTGACCTGTCCAGCAGCTTGTACAAATGCAGTAAGACTTCCCCACTCTTACACTCCGACCTCCTTAAAGTAAGGGACAACGTTCCATTACCCTTCCCAATTCCCTCCTTCCCCAGTGTGCTAGTTTTCTGTGGTTTATGCAAATATCCCAAGTCCCTCTGTGTTGCATTTTTCTGCAGATTTTTTCTCCATTTAAATAGTACTGTTCTTTTGTTCTCTGTTCCAAAATTAACAACTTCATATTTTCCCATATTATACTCCATTTATTTAATCTGTCAATGTGTCTCTGTAAATTGTTTGCATCCCTCTCACAACTTGCTTGTCCATCTATTTGTGTGTCGTCTGTAAATGTGGCTCCTCCAAGTCATTAATGTTTGTTGTAAGCAATTGTGATCCTAGCGCTGATCCTTGTGGAACCCCACTGATTACAGATTGCCAAGCTGAACAAGGATACCTTATCCCCACTCACCGGGTCGACAACTGTTCTTTCTAGGAGATTGTCCAAAATACACTCCATGAATTCTTACTCATTGCTACCCTTGCCAATCTAAATGTCGAATGGTCGTTCGATAAACCCTTTCATCCCAGGGATCAGCCCTAGTGAATATTTTTTGAGCAGCCTCCAATGCCAGTATGTTCTTTCTTAAACATGATGTGGAGGTGCCAGTGTTGGACTGGAGTGGACAAAGTCAGAAGTCACACGACACCAGGTTATAGTCCAACAGGTTTATTTAAAATCACAAGTTTTTGGAGCGCTGCTCTTTTGTCAAGTGACTTCAGTACAATTCACCATCAAATAAACCTGTTGGACTATAACCTGGTGTCATGTGACTTCTGATTTTCTTAATTATCAGTACCAAGACTGTACACAGTACTCATAGAGTCAGAGAGATGTACAGCACGGAAACAGACCCTTCAGTCCATGCCGACCAGATATCCCAACTCAATCCAGTCCCACCTGCCAGCACCCGGCCCATATCCCTCCAAACCCTTCCTATTCACACACCCATCCAAATGCCTCTTAAATGTTGCAATTGTACCAGCCTCCACCACATCCTCTGGCAGCTCATTCCATACACGTACCACCCTCTGTGTGAAAAAGTTGCCCCTTAGGTCTCATTTATATCTTTCCCCTCTCACCCTAAACCTATGCCCTCCAGTTCTGGACTCCCCCACCCCAGGGAAAAGACTTTGTCTGTTTATCCTATCCATGCCCCTCATGATTTTGTAAACCTCTACAAGGTCACCCCTCAGCCTTCGACGCTCCAGGGAAAACACCCCAGCTTGTTCAGCCTCTCCCTGTAACTCAGATCCTCCAACCCTGGCAACATCCTTGTAAATCTTTTCTGAACCCTTTCAAGTTTCACAACATCTTTCCGATAGGAAGACCAGAATTGCACGCAATATTCCAATAGTGGCCTAACCAATGTCCTGTATAGTCGCAACATGACCTCCCAACTCCTGTACTCAATATTCTGTCCAATAAAGGAAAGCATACCAAATGCCTTCTTCACTATCCTATCTATCTGCGATTCCACTTTCAAGGAGCTATGAACCTGAACTCCAAGGTCTCTTTGTTCAGCAACACTCCCTAGGACCTTACCATTAAGTGTATAAGTCCTGCTAAGATTTGCTTTCCCAAAATGCACCACTTCGCATTTATCTGAATTAAACTCCATCTGCCACTTCTCAGCCCATTGGCCCATCTGATCCAGATCCTGTTGTAATCTGAGGTAGTCCAAGTGTAGTCTCACTAACACCTTGTACAGTTGTAACAAGACTTCTCTATTTTTAAACTCCAACCCCTAGTCATAAGGCCACATTTCCAATTGTGTTCTGAATTACTTGCTGCACCTGCATGTTTCATCCACAAGATCACCCACATTTCCCGTGCTGCATTTTTTAAAAGTCTCTTTCCATTTAAACAAAAGTTTTCCATTTAATTCTTCCAACAAAACTCACATTTTTCTACACTAATCTCCATCTGACAAGATTCTGCCCATTCACTCAATGTATCTACATTCCTTTACAGATTCCTTACGTCCTTATCACAGCATATATTCTCCCTATTTTTGTATAATTGGAGAATTTGATGCAAACTTTGCCTGTGTCCCCTCCTTCAGCTCATAGAGATGGTAAATGTTTGAGGTTTTGCAACTCATCTTTGTAGGGCTCCATTTATTGCACATTTTCAACCTGAAAAGTTCTGACTCTAACTTCTGTGTCTTAACTTAATCCTCAATCTATGTTCATACGTCACCCTCACGACTGTGAGCTCTTCATCTGAGCAATAACCTTTTATTTGGCACCTTCTACATACCCTTCTGGAAATCCAAACACATGATGTCTATCAGTTCCCCTTTATCAACTGTGCTGCTTCTATCCTCAAAAAACTTAAATAAATTAGTCAACAAGGTTTCATTTTCACAAAACCTCTGTTTAATTATATTATTTTTTTCTAAACATCTTTTTTTCCCCTTCACAATGAACTCTGAGAAAAACACTGTTAGGCTAATTGGCTTACAGTTTTCTGCATTCTATCTCCTTCTCTTCTTGAACATTCCTTATTGGATGTGGTTCATGAGGATGGTCCCTGGGATGGGAGGGATTGTCTTATGAACAAAGGCTGAACAGGGTGGGACTCTAGAAGAATGAGAGGGGATCTCATTGAAACATCCAGGATTCTCAAGGGGCTTGAGTGGGTCAATACTGAGAGGATGTTTCCCCTCATGGGAGGGTCTAGGACCAGAGGGCACAGTCTCAGAATAAAGGGGCACCAATTTCAGACTGAGATGGGGAGGAATTTCTCATCTGAGGGTTGTGAGTCTTTGGAACTCCTTGTCACAGAGAGCTGTGGGGGCACAGTCCGTCTGTATATTTAAGGCTGAGAGAGATTCTTCAGCAGTCACTGGTTCAAGGGATATGGGAAAAGGGCAGGAAAGTGGATGTAAGGAATGTCAGAGCAGGTCCAAGGGGCCGAATGGTCTACTCCTGTTTCTATTTCATATGGTTTTAGGGGTGTCACATTAATGTTTTTCCAATTGATTCGAATACTCTCTGAATCCAGGTGATTTCTTACTGAATGCCATTGCCTGTAATGCACATTGAGATGTCCAATGGTTGTGAAAAGTGCTATATAAATGCAAGTCTTTCTCCTTAAGAAATGTCTTTAGAAAGGGAATTCTCTGAGAAGGCTGAGGATTCAAAGTACAAACATTCCAACAATTCCTGTTGTGTTTTCTCATTCAACATGACCGTGTTTACACTCACAGCACACTCTGTGACTGAACAACATTGTGTGTCACTCTCTATGTTACTGAAAATGAATTTATTTGTCATTTCAAAGGAAACTATATGTTTCTGACTGGGCTCATTCGTCCATCTTACTTATTTATTAATGTATTATCTGCTCTAGTTGCTTATGCCCTCACTTCCCTGTCTTAGTTAAACTTTGTGTCTCTCTTATATAATTCTACCCACAAATGAGACAAGCTGAATTCAATTTTTCTTACATCTGTATGTATGAATGTCTCTCCTTGTGACTCTGTTTATTTGTGTATGCTACTGTGTCTATATGTCTGTGTCTCTGTGTCTGTATGCTTGTGTGTCTGTATGTTTGTATGTCTGTGTCTTTACATTTGTCTGTCTCTGTGTCTGTATGTTTGTGTCTATGTTTGTGTGTCTATGTCTGTGTGTCTGTGTCTCTGTGTGTCTGTGTCTCTGTGTGTCTGTGTCTCTGTATGTCTGTGTCTCTGTATGTCTGTGTCTCTGTCTGTGTGTCTCTGTGTCTGTATGGTTGTGCCTGTCTCTGTATCTGTATGTGTCTGTATGTTTGTGTTTGTCTGTGTGTACGTTTGTGTGTCTGTATGTCTGTGTCTCTGTGCCTGTATGTGCCTGTCTCTGTGTCTGCATGTCTTGTCTGCATGTCTCTGTCTCTGTGTCTGTATATTTGTGTGTGTCTGTGTCTCTATGTCTGTTTCTGTATGTATGTCTCTGTGTCTGTATATTTGTCTCTGTCTCTGTGTCTGTCTGTTTGTGTGTCTCTGTGTCTGTATGTTTGTGTGTCTCTGTGTCTGTATGTTTGTATGTCTCTGTGTCTGTATGGTTGTGTCTGTCTCTGCCTGTATGTCTGTCTGTATGTCTGTGTGTCTCTGTGTCTGTATGTTTGTGTGTCTATATGTTTGTGTGTCTCCGTGTCTGTATGTCTATGTCTCTGTGTCTGTATGTTTGTGTGCCTGTTTGTGTGTCTCTGTGTCTGTATGTTTGTGTGTCTGTGTCTCTGTGTCTGTATGTCTCGATGTTTGTATGTCTCTGTGTCTGTATGGTTGTGTCTGTATGGGCATGGAGCTTATCTCTCCACGCTTCAGGCTCACTGCCTTTATTCCTGATGAAGGGCTTTTGCCCGAAACGTCAATTTCGAAGCTCCTCGGATGCTGTCTGAACTGCTGTGCTCTTCCAGCACCACTGATCCAGAATCTGGTTTCCAGCATCTGCAGTCATTGTTTTTACCTCATCTGTGTGGTTGTGTCTGTCTCTGTGACTGTGTGTCTGTTTGTGTGTCTCTGTGTCCGTATGTTTGTGTGTCTGTATGTTTGTGTGTCTCTGTGTCTGTATGTTTGTGTGTATGTTTGTGTGTCTCTGTGTCCGTATGTTTGTGTGTCTGTATGTTTGTGTGTCTCTGTGTCTGTATGTTTGTGTGTCTATATGTTTGTGTGTCTATATGTTTGTGTGTCTCTGTGTCTGTATGTTTGTGTGTATGTTGTGTGTCTGTGTCTGTATGTTTGTGTGTCTCTGTATGTTTGTGTGTCTGTTGTGTGTCTCTGTGTCTGTATGTTTGTGTGTCTGTATGTTTGTGTCTGTGTGTGAGTTTGTTTGTCGTGTCTGTACACGTTTTTGTGTGCATATTGTGTGCATGCCTCCATGTGTGTGTATGTTTGTGAACGTGTATTTTTTCTTCCCCGAACAGAAAGCGGGCGAATACATCTTTCATCGGCGTGGATTGTAGTCCAACGAACTTCTGTTCGGTTGCAAGGATTCCAGCCAAAGTTCGATTCAGCATGGTGAGTGACTGTCGAAGTCTTATATGTTTGTAATCTGGAGGACAGTCAGTGGGAGACAGTGCTGCTGTGTTTAATGTAAAACTGATGCGCACACCCGAGTGTTGTTAGAGCCGCACCCATCCAGGAAAATGGGAAGTATTCCTTCATACACTTGACTTGTGCCTGGTCGCTGGTAGCCATGCTTTGGGGAGTCAGGAGGTGAGTTACTCACTGGAGAATTCCCAGCCCCAGACCTAGAGACATATGAAGCTGTTGACAGAGAAGGAGGAAGAGCGAGTGGAACAGATGAACAGAGAGTGTCCAGAGCAAAGAAAAAGTGAGTGCTAATGGTAGTGAAGGAGCGATTGAGATGTGAAATGAGTGTCAATGAAAGTGCAAAAAGGAGAAAAAGGGTCTGCTCTGTACCAAAAGAACAAAGTCAACAAAACACAAACAAGATAGTGCAGGGAGGGGAGGTGGGGACAGGGGGAAATGGTGTAAGGAAAACAGAGGAAGAGGTCACGCTCTGAAGTTCTGAAATTCCGTTTGGAGACCCCGAGACTGTAAAGCACTAATTGGAGAATGGGATGTTCCTTCAGTCTGTGTTGAGCTTCATTGCAACCAGACCCAGGAAAGGACAGAATCATTAACAGGAAAGCAAGGTGAACTGTCACCTTGAAGTCAAATCAAATCAAATTGAAAATGAAACATGTAGAATCACCTCTGACTGTGTGCATATGTATTTTTGCTCTTTTAAGCAGGAAGCACACGATGGTGAGGTTAATGCTGTCAAGTTCTCTCCAAACTCCAAGATCCTGGCGACTGGAGGCAGTGACAGGAAAGTGAAACTATGGGACATTGTTGGAGGTGAGTGTTATGGAAGGTCACTCTGGATGATCAGAATATGGCATAGATTGAACTGTCCTCAAATTAGCTTTAGTTATAGCTAAGAAAAATCACAGATCAGCGGTCTGATCATTTAGGATTAAGAATGAGACAGGCTCAGTGTGTGAGGGAAAGGGCATGTTTGTAAATGTGAGAGAGAGGGGGCAAGTGTTAATATGTGAAAGATAGAGGGAGAGAGAGATGGAAAGGGTAAATGTGGGAGAGAAAGAAAGAGAGACAGAGGGAAAGTGTAAATGGTGAGTTTTGAGAAGATTTGTAGCTCAGGTTGAGGTTCTGGATGTAGGTTTGCTCGCTGAGCGGAAAGGTTCCCAGAGGTGTATAATAACATCTCTGAGCACGTTGATTGAAAAATATTGACCTTAAAATAGAGCTCTTAGATGTTTATTTCTGAATTTGTGCTGGGTTCGCCATCTGAGATGTGTTTGAATTTGTGGGAATTTGGTGTCACTGACTAGAGCATCATTGCCAGCAGCATGTTGGAGTCAGCCACGTCGCTGTGGGTCTGGAGTCACACATCTACAGCACAGCATGTAAGGATGGCAGATTTCCTTCCCTGAATGACATTAATAAGCCCATAACAAACAGGAACAGGAGTAGGCCATTTGGCCCCTCGAGCCTACTCCTCCATTCAATTCAATCATGGTTGATCCAACATGGCGGCATGTTGGAGTGGGCGGCATGGTGGCACAGTGGTTAGCACTGCTGCCTCACGGCGCCTGAGACCCGGGTTCAATTCCCGACTCAGGCGACTGTCTGTGTGGAGTTTGCACATTCTCCCCTTGTCTGCGTGGGTTTCCTCCGGGTGCTCCGGTTTCCTCCCACAGTCCAAAGATGTGCAGGGTCAGGTGAATTGGCCATGGGAAATTGCCCGTAGTGTTAGGTAAGGGGTAAATGTAGGGGTATGGGTGGGTTGTGCTTCGGCGGGTCGGTGTGGACTTGTTGGGCCGAAGGGCCTGTTTCCACACTGTAATGTAATCTAATCTTAAAAAAAAAATTCCTCACACTTGCTTTCCAGCCCCTTCCCTGTAACCCTTGATTCCTCGACTGATGAATAATCTCTCTCTCTCTCTCTCTCTCTCTCTCTCTCTCTCTCTCTCTCTCTCTCTCTCTCTCTCTCTCAGCCTTAAACATACACAAGACCTCTGCCCCACAGCTCTCTCTCTGACAAGGAGTTCCAAAAACTCTCAACTCTCTGAGAGAAGAAATTCCTCCTCATCTCTCATTTTCTGAAAACAATGCTTGTCGGTTTGGGATATTTTGGATCTCTCTTTAAACTTCCAGTTTTATAAAATTTAACAAAATTAAATAAGGTTCATGCAATTCCTCCACTCAATGAGCAGATGTTAAAGTCAGAAGTGATTTATGTCAATGTCAGGTTTAGATTATAACTAAAATTGAGCAGAGACCTGCTGTCATCCTGGAACAGAATGATTCTGCACCTGAGGCTCAGGGTTAGTGCTACTAGTCAATTCTTTCATTAGTAGAACACGTAGGGGTGAGAGGGGTAAAAATGATCTTTGGCAGTAGCATGAAATTATGGGGAATTTGAGAGCATGTTTATACTGATGTTAAATGGTGCAGAATCGAAGGAGAAGACTTTTTAAAAAAATAGATTATAATGTCGTCTTCCTCCATATTAAACTGATTTGAAATTAAATAAGATTGGCTTTCATGTAAGCATGAAAGTGATTAGTTCGAAACTGACAGTAGGGCAGTCATGGCTTGTAAGAAGAACAGGGGTCAATATTTCATTTCATAGTCACTGATGGATCCTTAACCTTAAAAGAACTCATGTGAAATTCCTAAAATGCAAATCAAATTCAAAACCATCCCGGATCTCGAGCTCTCTCTGTCTCTCCTCTCTTCTCTCCTTGAAAGTAGAGGTGCAGGTAGATAGTGAAGAAGGTGTTTGGTATGCTTTCCTTTATTGGTCAGAGTATTGAGTACAGGAGTTGGGAGGTCATGTTGCGGCTGTACAAGACATTGGTTAGATCACTGTTGGAATATTGCGTGAAGTTCTGGTCTCCTTCCTATCGGAAGGATGTTGTGAAACTTGAAAGGGTTCAGAAAAGATTTACAAGGATGTTGCCAGGGTTAAAGGATCTGAGCTACAGGGAGAGGCTGAACAGGCTGGGGCTGTTTTCCCTGGAGCGTCGGAGGCTGAGCGGTGACCTTGTCGAGGTTTACAAAATTATGAGGGGCATGGATAGGGTAAATAGGCAAAGTCTTTTCCCTGGGGTGGGGAAGTCCAGAACTAGAGGGCATAGATTTAGGGTGAGAGAGGAAAGATATAAAAGAGACCTAAGGGGCAACTTTTTCATGCAGAGGGTGGTATGTATATGGAATGAGCTGCCAGAGGATGTGGTGGAGGCTGGTACAATTGCAACATTTAAAAGACATTTGGATGGGTATGTGAATAGGAAGAGTTTGGAGGGATATGGGCTGGGTGCTGGCAGGTGGGACTAGATTGGGTTGGGATATCTGGTCAGCATGGACGGGTTGGACCGAAGGGTCTGTTTCCGTGCTGTACATCTCTATGACTAACCCGATAACGAACAACAAGACTAATGATTTCTGCAAAACATTATCGACATTCTAAAACTCTGACAGTTTCATTTTAATATATTTTCTTTGTTTTGCCTTTCACACAACAGTTTAGGATCACTTCAGACAGCTCCAATCCTACTGAATCAGAGTCCCTGACTCTATTCACAGGTCCCTGAACTGTTAGTGGGAGTCTCTGACTCCCTGATGTCCCCAACCCCTCTCTTTTTAGAGTAAGTTCTTACCAGGACCGATCCTTCTCGGGCTGGACTGAGATGAGAAGCAGCGAGGGGTTGAATCAACCACGGCTTGAATGAGTGGAAACCCAAACGGATATAAAATATTTCCATCTGGCCGGCTGATCCCTCTAAACTCAATAGTGGACTCAAGGCTCTTAAACCACTGCCCCCAGTCCGTCCGTGCCAAATCCGACTCTCAGCACCAGATGAAGATCTGGACCCGGTGACGGGGGGATGTCTCTCTGTTCCGCGATCTGTTAATAAACACTAGCAATTCGGGCTGCTTCTGTAAAATTTCACACTTTATTCAATCACGTCCAGTAACGGAGGTTAAACACTTCCATGTTTCTCTGAGAAACTGCACACTTGGCTTAAGACAAAGACATTTTTATACTTTTTTGAGGCCATAATCACAGAGTACATTCAGACAATTACCAATCAATTTTAATGGAATGGCTTTATTGACAAGCAACTTTGCCCAATGATATTTCCTGGGAACAAACCTTGTTTTCCAACATCCAAGTATTCCTATCTCATGAACATAGTCTCTGGACCTTTTAGCAGGGTTAAAGGCCATTTCATGCAGCTTTGAGCAGAATTGTTAATTTGCAACATAGAAGCCATTTTGTCATTTTATTTGCATTAAGAAGCCATTTTATTGCCACCTATGTTAGTAAGAGCATGTATTAAATGGTTGTTCCTGACAACAGCTAGTGACTTCTGCCTGTATTCAGATTTCAGATCCTCATATGCAGTCAGAGTATGAAAATATATTTGTCATCTTTACTAAAAACAGAATGTTTGGAGTGGTGGAGAGGGCCTTTCCAAAATAATGCTGGAGGTGCCACGCCCAACCCAGCACCCACTGTTTTTTTTTGTTGGGGGAAGGGTGAAGGGTTTTGGGGAAGCAGGTTGAACTTTCTGCACTTGTGGTTTCACAGAGGAAGGTGTGCATGTCACAGCACAACTATCTACAAGCACAGGTGAAAGTGAGGACTGCAGATGCTGGAGATTAAAGTAGACAGTGTGGTGCTGGAAAAGCACAGCAGGTCAGGCAGCATCTGAGGAGCAGGAGAGTCGACGTTTCGGGCAAAAGCCCTTCATCAGGAATGAGGCTGGGAGACTTGGGGATGGAGAGATAAATGGGAGGGGGGTTGGGGGGGGAAGGTAGCTGAGAGTGCAATAGATGGATGGAGGTGGGGTGAAAGTGATAAGTCAAAGAGGGTGGAGTAGATAGGTGGGAAGGAAGATGGACAGGTTGGACAGTTCATGAGGGTGGTGCAGAGTTGGAGGGTTAGATCCAAGATAAGGTGGGGGGGGAGGGGAAATGAAGAAACAGGTGAAATCCACATTGATGCCGTGGGGTTGGAGGGTCCTGAGACAGAAGATGAGGCATTCTTTCTCCAGGCATCAGATGGTTAGGGAATGGCGATGGAGGAGGCCCAGGACCTGCTTGTCCTTGGTGGAGTTGGGGGGGGGGGGGGCATTGAGGAGCTGAAGTGTCTTCAAGCACATCCATGTTTTGTTAGTGGCATGTCCAAAACATGGCTTATAGTCTTCAGACCTTTCAGGAGAATTGTCTAAAATGCCAGAGCTCTTTCAATCCCCTTTGAAGAGATCTGGTATCTGAGGGATATGTCCAGCGACATCTTTGGTGTACCTTTCGATTAGAGGTCAAACGCTCTTTGGAATTGCTAAACTTTAGATCCAAGTATATGTAAAAAGTGGATAAAGCCATTGGAGCTGGCAAGTTTAGATTAGATTACTTACTTAGTTTCAGACATTAGATTAGATTACTCACAGTGTGGAAACAGGCCCTTTGGCCCAACAAGTCCACACCAACCCGCTGAAGTGCAGCCCACCCAGACCCATTCCCCTACATTTACCCCTTCGCCTAACACTACGGGCAATTTAGCATGGCCAATTCACCTGACCTGCACATTTGTTTCTGGACTGTGGGAGGAAACCGGAGCACCCGGAGGAAACCCACGCAGACACGGGGAGAATGTGCAAACTCCACACAGTCAGTCGCCCCGAGGCTGGAATCGAACCCGGGTCTCTGGCGCTGTGAGGCGGCAGTGCTAACCACTGAGCCACCGTGCCATCTGAGCTTTTGTCATGGATTTAAATCTCCTTGCCTTGAAATTTTGTAAAGGAAACTGGAGCTTACCTTTTAAAAGGACCAAAGGCACTTGCTTTCTCATTGTCTGTTGAGGAAAGGCCAAGCTTTATCTTTTAGGATTTGTGCTGCATGCCATGATTGTGCTGATTTTACAACCTAACATTATCACAGTGGTGTGCCTGTCTGTCCTCAGTTTGATCAACAGCTGCAAGTGCTGATAAAATCTTTTAAAGTGGGTGTATAAACACTTTTTTTTAAAGAAGGGATTAAATAACTGAAGGGAGGTAAATGCAGTGAATGGGTTTTATCAGTGAGACTTTTTTATGTGGCAGACATTAAATCTGGCCATGGTGGCTAGTAGGGGAGATGGAATGGAAGATAGAAGTGCAATGTTTGTGATGTGGGAGCAAGTTGACTTAATGCAGTCATTGTTAATGGATACCCGAGTGTGTAGAGGGACACAGGTTAGCACAGAGGATCTGTGAGCAAGGTGGGGCTGGATGCTGGGTGTGAGGGGTCAAGTGTGGGACATAAGGAAGGTGAGGGGGAGTGTGAGGTGTTGGAGGGGCTGCTCTCTGTTTTGTTTTAAACAGGTGGGTAAAGGTCCCGGATCAACGAGGCTGGCCTTTCCCAAGCCCATCCGCACTGAGATAACCCTGTGGCTGCCTCTGAACTCACTCCGGAGGACAAATTCCTGACCCTAATTAACATCCACAGCACCAACCCCCCAAGCCCTGTCCTCCCCCACTCCATCCTCATAAACATAATGCCACCAGTATGGGCTAATTCTTCCAAATGGGGGTTCACAGATTTGTGAGTTTTCTAAACTGTCACTTTGGACTCAACGTTGAACCTCAGGCCAAAGCACTGACAGCACAGTAACAGATCGACATGCTTTCATGGGTTATCTGGGGCTTGTCGTTAAGCAGCACAGAAAACAGTAGCTAAGCAAGAGTTGTAACAACCCCTTGATATTCAGTGGCATTACCATCAACATCCTGGGGGTTGCCACTGACCATAAACTCAACTGGACTCATCACATAAACACAGTGGCTACAACAGTAGGTCAGAGGCCGCAGCAAGTAACTCACCTCCTGCCTCCTCAACACCTGTCCATGGCACAGGTCAGGAGTGTAATGGAATACTCCCCACTTGCCTGGATGGGGGCAGCTCCAACAACACTCAAGCAGGAAGCTGAGGTTTTTCCTAATCCAGTACCAATCAGGTCTTGTTTGCCTTCTGCAGTATGAACTTATCAGCCACAAATATGAACTTTTGAAGTATAAACCCAAAATAGGCCCAATAATCCCAAAACAGTGGTATTATCGCCAGACTATTAATCCAGAGAGCAAGGAAATGTTCTGGACACTTCGTAACATTCCAGGCAGAGCAGATGGTGGAACTTGAATAGGATAGTGAAGAAGGCATTTGGTATGCTTACCTTTATTGGTCCGTACATTCAGTATGGGAGTTAGAAGGTCATATTGGGGCTGCACAGAGCATTGATTAGGCCACTATTGGAATATTGCATAGAATTCTGTTCTCCCTGGTACAGGAAGGATGCTGTGAAACTTGAAAGGGTTCTAAAAAGATTTACAAAGATGTTGCCAGGGTTGGATGGTTTGAGCTATAGGGAGAGGCAGAGTAGGCTGGGGCTGTTTTCCCTGGAGCTTTGGAAGCTGAGGGGAGACTTTATAGAGATTTATAAAATCATGAGAGGTATGGATAGAAAAAATAGTCAAGGTCTTTTCCCCAGGGTGGGGAGTCCAAACTTAGAGGGCATAGTTTAGGGTGAGAGGGGAAAGATTTAAATGGGACCTTTCACGCAGAGGGTGGTACGTGTATGGAATGAGCTGCCAGAGGATGTGGTGGAGGCTGGTACAATTGCAATGTTTAAGAGGCATCTGGATGGGTATATGAATAGGAAGGGTTTAGAGGGATATGGGGCCAGGTGCTGGCAAATGGGACTAGATTAATTTAGGATATCTGGTCGGCCTGGATGAGTTGCACTGAAGGGTCTGTTTTCGTACTGTACATCTCTTATGACTCTACGAATTGAATAAAATTTGAAGTTAAGGGTTCAAACATGATAATGAAAACTATTGTCAATTGTTGGAAAAACCCATCTGATTCACAATGTCCTATCGGGAAGGAAACTGCCATCCTGACCTGGTCTGGCCTACATGTGACTCCAGACCCACAGTCATATGGGTGATTCTTGACCGCACTCTGGGTAATTGGAGATGGGTAATAAATGCTGGCCCAGCCAGTGACCCCCACATCCTGTGAATGAATAAAAACAAAGGCACCTTCTGTGAAATAGTGGAGTCAAGGGGTTAAGTGCCATTTTCTGTAAAAGCGTACAACAGAGATCTCGGAGCTAATTCCCTGTCTGGATAAGTCTTAACAAAGTAATTAAAGTACATGACCTGTTCTGGCTGCGGTTAATTTTAAAAAATGATTGCACAACACTGCTGCAGACTTTTTGTCTCCAAACATGAAATCCAGAGAGTGGCTTTACTTTGTGAAGATATTGTGTGAATGAGTGATACCCAGACTGTTGTCTGCAAATGGCCTGACCATCAGTAATTACCCCTGAGCACAGTGGAAAGGGTTGGTGTGTTCCCATGATAGAAACGGAATGTTTTATGAGTTTTTCTCAATGAGATACCTTCTGATCAGGAAGGGTCAGAAATCTTTTGACCAGTGAAGGGGTAGGACCCCGGCTAAGGATCACTGCTGGACAGGACAAAAGCAGACAGTGCTGCAGAAACTCAGCAGGTCAGGCAGCATTTGTGGAGAGAGAAATAGTTAATATTTCAAGATCAGTGACCCTTGACAAAGCTCCATGAACTTGAAACTGTTTCTGGCTCTGCCAGATATGTTGAGTTATCCCGGCACTGTCTGCTTTAGATTCTGATTTGCAGCATCTGTGGTTATTTATTTTTAGTCACCATTACACAGAGACCCAGGCAATATCCAGGCCTGGGCTGACAAGTGGCAAGGGCAGTTACGCCATCTCCAATGACCATCTCCAACAAGAGAATCCAACCATTGCCCCTTGACATTCAATCGCATTACCATCAGTGGACGCTTTACTGTCAACATCCTGGAGGTTAACACTGATCAGTCACCTGGTTCAGCTGGATCAGCCACATAAACACAGTGGCTACAGCAGCAGGTCTGAGGCTTGGAATATTATGGTGAGTAACTCACCCCCTGACTTCCCAAAGCCTGTTCACCATCTAAAAGGTGAAAATGTGTTGCTGGAAAAGCGCAGCAGGTCAGGCAGCATCCAAGGAGCAGGAGAATCGACGTTTCGGGCATGAGCCCTTCTTCAGGAATGAGGAAAGTGTGCCCAGCAGGCTAAGATAAAAGGTAGATTAGATTACATTACAGTGTGGAAACAGGCCCTTCGGCCCAACAAGTCCACACCGACCCGCCGAAGCGAACCCACCCATACCCCTACATTTACCCCTTACCTAACACTACGGGCAATTTAGCATGGCCAACTCACCTGACCCTGCACATCTTTGGACTGTGGGAGGAAACCGGAGCACCCGGAGGAAACCCACGCAGACACGGGGAGAATGTACAAACTCCACACAGTCAGTCGCCTGAGGTGGGAATTGAACCCAGGTCTCTGGCGCTGCGAGGCAACAGTGCTAACCACTGTGCCACCGTGCCGCCCACATAGGGAGGAGGGACTTGGGGGAGGGGCGTTGGAAATGTGATAGGTGGAAGGAGGTAAAGGTGCGGGTGATAGGCTGGAGTGGGGTGGGGGTGGAGAGGTCGGGAAGAAGATTGCAGGTTAGGAAGGTGGTGCTGACTAAAAGGCACCAGTCAGGAGTGTGATGGAATACTCCCCTCTTGCCCTGGATGGGGGCAGCTCCAGCAGTACTCAGGAAGCTCTACACCATCCAGGATTAAAGCAGCCCCCACTTGATTGGCTCCACATCCACAAAAATCCACTCCCTCAACCACCAACGCTCAGTATCAGCAATGTGT
>NW_028270144.1:127125211-127137711 GCF_037043375.1 Chiloscyllium plagiosum | reverse complement strand
TGTGTGTGTGTCTGCACAGATGTGAGTGTGTGTGTGTCTGCACGGTTGAGAGTGTGTGTGTGTCTGCATGGGTGTGAGTGTGTGGGTGTGAGTCAGGACAGGTGTGTGTGTGTGTGTCTGCACGGTTGAGTGTGTGTGTGTGTGTCTGCATGGTTGTGTGTGTGTGTGTCTGCACGGGTGAGAGTGTGTGTGTGTCTGTGGGTCTGCATGGGTGAGTGTGTGTGTGTCTGCATGGGTGTGAATGTATGTGTGTCTGCATGGGTGTGAATGTATGTGTGTCTGCATGGGTGTGAATGTATGTGTGTCTGCATGGGTGTGAGTGTGTGTGTGTGAGTCTGCACAGGTGTGAGTGTGTGTGTGTCTGCACGGGTGTCAGTGTGTGTGTGTCTGCACAGGTGTGAGTGTGTGTGTGTGGGTGTGAGTCTGCACAGGTGTGAGTGTGTGTGTGTCTGCACGGTTGAGTGTGTGTGTGTGTGTCTGCACGGTTGAGTGTGTGTGTGTGTGTCTGCATGGTTGTGTGTGTGTGTGTGTGTCTGCACGGGTGAGAGTGTGTGTGTGTCTGTGGGTCTGCATGGGTGAGTGTGTGTGTGTCTGTGTGTGTCTGCATGGGTGTGAGTGTGTGTGTGTCTGCATGGGTGTGAATGTATGTGTGTCTGCATGGGTGTGAATGTATGTGTGTCGTCATGGGTGTGAGTGTGTGTGTGTGAGTCTGCACAGGTGTGAGTGTGTGTGTGTCTGCACGGGTGTGAGTGTGTGTGTGTCTGCACAGGTGTGAGTGTGTGTGTGTCTGCACAGGTGTGAGTGTGTGTGTGTCTGCACGGTTGAGAGTGTGTGTGTGTGTCTGCACGGTTGAGAGTGTGTGTGTGTCTGCATGGGTGTGAGTGTGTGTGTGTGGGTGTGAGTCTGCACAGGTGTGAGTGTGTGTGTGTCTGCACGGTTGAGAGTGTGTGTGTGTGTCTGCACGGTTGAGAGTGTGTGTGTGTGTCTGCACGGTTGAGTGTGTGTGTGTCTGCACGGGTGAGAGTGTGTGTGTGTCTGTGGGTCTGCATGGGTGAGTGTGTGTGTGTCTGCATGGGTCTGCATGGGTGAGTGTGTGTGTGTCTGCACAGGTGTGAGTGTGTGTGTGTCTGCACAGGTGTGAGAGTGTGTGTGTGTGTGTCTGCACGGGTGAGAGTGCGTGTGTGTGTGGGTCTGCACGAGTGAGAGTGCGTGTGTGTGTGGGTCTGCACGGGTGAGAGTGCGTGTGTGTGTGGGTCTGCACGGGTGAGAGTGTGTGTGTGTGTCTGCACGGGTGAGAGTGTGTGTGTGTGTCTGCACTGGTGAGAGTGTGTGTGTGTGGGTCTGCACGGGTGAGAGTGTGTGTGTGTGGGTCTGCACGGGTGAGAGTGTGTGTGTGTGGGTCTGTACGGGTGAGAGTGTGTGTGTGTGTGTGGGTCTGCACGGGTGAGAGTGTGTGTGTGTGGGTCTGCACGGGTGAGAGTGTGTGTGTGTGTGGGTCTGCACGGGTGAGAGTGTGTGTGTGTGGGTCTGCACGGGTGAGAGTGTGTGTGTGTCTGTGTGTGTCTGCACGGTTGAGAGTGTGTGTGTGTCTGCACGGGTGTGAATGTGTGTGTCTGCACAGGTGTGAGTGTGTGTGTGTGTCTGCACAGGTGTGAGTGTGTGTGTGTCTGCACAGGTGTGTGTGTGTGTGTGTCTGCACGGGTGAGAGTGTGTGTGTGTGTGGGTCTGCACGGGTGAGAGTGTGTGTGTGCGTGGGTCTGCACGGGTGAGAGTGCGTGTGTGTGTGGGTCTGCACGGGTGTGTGTGTGGGTCTGCACGGGTGAGAGTGTGTGTGTGTGTCTGCACGGGTGAGAGTGTGTGTGTGTGTGTCTGCACGGGTGAGAGTGTGTGTGTGTGTGTCTGCACGGGTGAGAGTGTGTGTGTGTGGGTCTGCACGGGTGAGAGTGTGTGTGTGGGTCTGCACGGGTGAGAGTGTGTGTGTGTGTGGGTCTGTACGGGTGAGTGTGTGTGTGGGTCTGCACGGGTGAGAGTGTGTGTGTGTCTGCACGGGTGAGAGTGTATGTGTGTGTGTGTCTGCACGGGTGAGAGTGTGTGTGTGTGTGGGTCTGCACGGGTGAGAGTGTGTGTGTGTCTGCATGGGTGAGAGTGTGTGTGTGTCTGTGTGTCTGCATGGGTGAGAGTGTCTGTGTGTATAAGACCATAAGACATAGGAGTGGAAGTAAGGCCATTCGGCCCATCGAGTCCACTCCGCCATTCAATCATGGCTGATGCGCATTTCAGCTCCACTTACCAGCGTTCTCCCCGTAGCCCTTAATTCCTCTAGACAACAAGAATTTATCAATCTCGGCCTTGAAGACATTTAGCGTCCCGGCTTCCACTGCACTCCGTGGCAATGAATTCCACAGGCCCACCACTCTCTGGCTGAAGAAATGTCTCCGCATTTCTGTTCTGAAATGACCCCCTCTAATTCTAAGGCTGTGTCCACGGGTCCTAGTCTCCTCGTTTAACTGAAACAATTTCCTAGCATCCACCTTTTCCAAGCCATGTATTATTTTGTACGTCTCTATTAAGTCTCCCCTTAATCTTCTAAACTCCAACGAATACAATCCCAGTATCCTCAGCCGTTCCTCATATGTTAGACCTGTCATTCCAGGGATCATCCGTGTGAATCTCCGCTGGACACGTTCCAGTGCCAGTATGTCCTTCCTGAGGTGTGGGGACCAAAACTGGACACAGTACTCCAAATGGGGCCTAACCAGAGCTTTATAAAGTCTTAGTAGTACATCTCTGCTTTTATATTCCAACCCTCTTGAGATAAGAGACAACATTGCATTCGCTTTCTTAATCATGGACTCAACCTGCATGTTTACCTTTAGAGAATCCTCGACTAGCACTCCCAGATCCCTTTGTGCTTTGGCTTTATTAATTTTCTCACCATTTAGAAAGTAGTCTATGCTTTTATTCTTTTTGCCAAAGTGCAAGACCTCGCACTTGCTCACGTTAAATTCCATCAGCCATTTCCTGGACCACTCTCCCAACCTGTCGAGATCCTTCTGTAGCCTCCCCACTTCCTCAGTACTACCTGCCTGTCCACCTAACTTCGTATCATCGGCAAACTTCGCTAGAATGTCCCCGGTTCCCTCATCCAAATCATTAATATATAATGCGAACAGCTGTGGCCCCAGCACCGAACCCTGCGGGACACCGCTCGTCACCGGCTGCCATTCTGAAAAAGAACCTTTTATCCCAACTCTCTGCCTTCTGTTAGACAGCCAATCCTCAATCCATCCCAGCAGCTCACCTCGAACACCATGGGCCCTCACCTTGCTCAGCAGCCTCCCGTGTGGCACCTTATCAAAGGTCTTTTGAAAGTCTAGATAGACCACATCCACTGGGTTTCCCTGGTCTAACCTACTTGTTACCTCTTCAAAAAATTCCAACAGGTTTGTCAGGCATGACCTCCCTTTACTAAATCCATGTTGACTTGTTCTAATCAGACTCTGCTCTTCCAAGAATTTAGAAACCTCATCCTTAATGATGGATTCTAGAATTTTACCAACAACCGAGGTTAAGCTGATTGGCCTATCTTTTTCCATCTTTTGCCTTGATCCTTTCTTGAACAAGGGGGTTACAACAGCCATCTTCCAATCCGGGACCTTTCCTGACTCCAGTGACTCTTGAAAGATCTCAACCAATGCCTCTGCTATTTCCTCAGCCACCTCTCTCAGAACTCTAGGGTGTATCCCATCGGGGCCAGGAGATTGATCAATTTTAAGACTTTTTAACTTTTCTAGCACTTTCTCTTTCGTAATGGCAACCATACTCAACTCTGCCCCGTGACACCCTTTAATTTTTGGGATATTACTCATGTCTTCCACTGTGAAGACTGATGCAAAGTACTTGTTAAGTTCTCCTGCTATTTCCTTATCTCCCATCACTAGGCTTCCTGCATCAGTTTGAAGTGGCCCAATGTCTACTTTTGCCTGTCGTTTGTTTCTTATGTACTGAAAGAAACTTTTACTATTACTTCTAATATTACTGGCTAGCCTACCTTCATATTTGATCCTCTCCTTTCTTATTACACTCTTTGTTATCCTCTGTTTGCTTTTGTATCCTTCCCAATCTTCTGATTTTCCACTGTTCTTAGCCACTTTATAGGATCTCTCTTTTTCTTTAATACATTTCCTGATTTCCTTTGTCAGCCAAGGCTGTCTAATCCCTCCCCGGTTAATCTTTCTTTTCTTGGGAATGAACCTCTGTACAGTGTCCTCAATTATACCTACAAACTCCTGCCATTTTTGCTCTACTGTCTTCCCGGTTAGCCTCTGCTTCCAGTCTATTTTAGTCAGTTCCTCTCTCATGCCCTCATAATTACCTTTATTCAACTGTAACACCATTACATCCGATTTTGCCTTCTCCCTTTCAAACTCCAGACTGAACTCTACCATATTATGGTCGCTACTTCCTAAGGGTTCCCTTACTTTAAGATCTTTTATAGAGTCTGGTTCATTGCAAAGCACTAGGTCCAGAATAGCCTGCTCTCTTGTGGGCTCCATGACAAGCTGTTCCAAAAAGCCATCCTGTAAGCATTCCATGAATTCCCTTTCTTTAGATCCACTAACAACATTATTTACCCAGTCCACCTGCATATTGAAGTCTCCCATGATCAATGTAACCTTGCCTTTCTGACATGCCTTCTCTATTTCCCGGTACATGTTGCGTCCCTGGTCCTGACCACTGTTAGGAGGTCTATACACAACTCCAATTATGTTTTTTTTGCCTTTGTGGTTCCTCAATTCCACCCACACAGACTCCACATCATCCGACGCTATGTCATTCAATACCATAGATTTAATTTTGTTCTTAACTAACAAGGCAACCCCACCCCCTCTGCCCACCTCTCTGTCTTTTCGATAAGTTGAAAAACCATGGAGGTTTAACTCCCAGTCCTGACCCCCCTGTAACCAAGTCTCTGTGATGCCTACTACATCATAATCATTCACTATTATCTGTGCCATTAGTTCATCGGCTTTGTTATGTATGCTACGAGCATTCAGGTAAAGTGCCTTAATGCTAACTTCCTTATCATTAGAGATGTTGGAAGTCATATGTCCTAAGTTATCCTTGCTTTTTACTGCATTCTCAGTCTGCCTCAATTTTAAATCCGCCTGGAAACATGCTATCCTGCTGCTTATCTTGCCATTTACCTCCATACTCCCTGTCGCTTTCACTTTCCCTTCCCCCCAACTCCGAAGTTTAAAGTTCTACTGACCAACCTATTTATCCTCTTCGCTAGAACATTGGTACCTGATCGGTTCAGGTGGAGACCGTCCCAACGGTACAGATCCCCCCTGTTCCAAAACTGATGCCAATGCCCCATGAAGTGGAATCCCTCTTTCCCACAACAATCCCTTAGCCACGTGTTTACTTGCCTAATTTTCTTGTCCCTATGCCAATTGGCACGTGGCTCGGGCAGTAATCCGGAGATTATGACCCTTGAGGACCTGTGCTTCAATTTCCTGCCTAGTGCTTCATAATGCCCAAACAGGTCCTCCACCCTAGTCTTGCCTATGTTGTTGGTACCAACGTGGACCACAACAACTGGATCCTCCCCCTCCCGCTCCAATATCCTTTCAAGACGGTCGGAGATGTCTCGCACCCTGGCACCGGGCAGGCAACACACCATGCGAGACTCCCGATCCGGCTTGCAAAGGATACTATCTGTCCCCCTAATTATAGAATCCCCTATAACCACTACTTGTCTATTAGCTCCCCCCCTCTTGAATGGCCTTCTGGACCATGGTGCCTTGGTCAGTTGGCTCATCCTGTCCAGAGCCCTTTTCCTCATCCGAACAGTGAGCAAGAATCTCATACCTGTTGGACAAGGTCAAGGGCTGAGGCTCCTCCACTCCTGAACTCCGGTTCCCCTTACCTGCCTCACTTACAGTCACACTCTTTTGTGCCTGATCACTAGCTGAATGTGAATTACTTAACCTCCCAGGTGTGACTGCCTCCTGAAACAAAGCATCCAGGTAACTCTCCCCCTCCCGGATGTGCCGCAGTGTTTGAAGCTCAGATTCCAGATCATCAACTCTGATCCGGAGTTCTTCCAGCAACCAACACTTGCTGCAGATGTGGTCACTGCCGTTCACAATGGGATCAGCCAGCTCCCACATCATACAGCAACAGCACATCACCTGCCCAGCCATCACTGCTTAGTTAGTTAATTAGTTACTTTGTACAAGTATGAGTTAGAATACCTTCTGATACCTCTCTGCTGTAGTTTTTTTTACTCTAAATAAGGACTTGATGTATACACACAAAAAAAACCAAAGTAAATTTTTAACTAGTCCCTGGTAAAGAAATAAAAATCCTTACCTTAAAAGACACAGTGTGTGTCTGTGTGTCTGCATGGGTGAGTGTGTGTGTGTGTGTGTGTGTGGGTCTGCATGGGTGAGTGTGTGTGTGTGTGGGTCTGCATGGGTGAGTGTGTGTGTGTGTGTGTCTGCACGGGTGAGAGTGTGTGTGTGTGTGGGTCTGCATGGGTGAGAGTGTGTGTGTGTGTGGGTCTGCATGGGTGAGTGTGTGTGTGGGTCTGCATGGGTGAGTGTGTGTGTGGGTCTGCATGGGTGAGTGTGTGTGTGTGTGTGTGTGGGTCTGCATGGGTGAGTGTGTGTGTGTGGGTCTGCATGGGTGAGTGTGTGTGTGTGGGTCTGCATGGGTGAGTGTGTGTGTGTGTCTGCATGGGTGAGTGTGTGTGTGTCTGCATGGGTGAGTGTGTGTGTGTCTGCATGGGTGAGTGTGTGTGTGTGTGTGTGTGTGTGTGGGTCTGCATGGGTGAGTGTGTGTGTGTGGGTCTGCATGGGTGAGTGTGTGTGTGTGTCTGCATGGGTGAGTGTGAGTGTGTGTGTGTCTGCATGGGTGAGTGTGTGTGTGTCTGCATGGGTGAGTGTGTGTGTGTCTGCATGGGTGAGAGTGTGTGTGTGGGTCTGCACGGGTGAGAGTGTGTGTGTGTGTGGGTCTGCACGGGTGAGTGTGTGTGTGTGTGTGGGTCTGCACGGGTGAGAGTGTGTGTGTGGGTCTGCACGGGTGAGTGTGTGTGTGTGGGTCTGCACGGGTGAGAGTGTGTGTGTGTGTGGGTCTGCACGGGTGAGAGTGTGTGTGTGGGTCTGCACGGGTGAGAGTGTGTGTGTGTGTGGGTCTGCACGGGTGAGTGTGTGTGTGTGTGTGGGTCTGAATGGGTGAGAGTGTGTGTGTGTGGGTCTGCACGGGTGAGAGTGTGTGTGTGGGTCTGCACGGGTGAGAGTGTGTGTGTGTGTGTGTGTGGGTCTGCACGGGTGAGTGTGTGTGTGTGTGTGGGTCTGCACGGGTGAGAGTGTGTGTGTGTGTGGGTCTGCACGGGTGAGAGTGTGTGTGTGTGTGGGTCTGCACGGGTGAGAGTGTGTGTGTGTGTCTGCACGGGTGAGAGTGTGTGTCTGCATGGGTGAGTGTGTGTGTCTGCGTGGGTCTGCATGGGTGAGTGTGTGGGTCTGCATGGGTGAGTGTGTGTGTGTGGGTCTGCATGGGTGAGTGTGTGTGTGTGTGTGGGTCTGCATGGGTGAGTGTGTGTGTGTGTGGGTCTGCATGGGTGAGTGTGTGTGTGTGTGTCTGCATGGGTGAGTGTGTGTGTGTCTGCATGGGTGAGTGTGTGTGGGTCTGCATGGGTGAGAGTGTGTGTGTGTGTGGGTCTGCATGGGTGAGAGAGTGTGTGTGTGTGTGTGTCTGCATGGGTGAGTGTGTGTGTGTGTGGGTCTGCATGGGTGAGTGTGTGTGTGTGTCTGCGTGTGTGAGTGTGTCTGCATGAGTGAGTGTGTGTGTGTGGGTGAGTGTGTGTGTGTGTGTGGGTCTGCATGGGTGAGTGTGTGTGTGTGTGTGTGTGTGGGTCTGCATGGGTGAGTGTGTGTGTGTGTGTGTGGGTCTGCATGGGTGAGTGTGTGTGTGTGTCTGTGTGTCTGCATGGGTGAGTGTGTGTGTCTGTGTGTCTGCATGGGTGAGTGTGTGTGTGTTACTGCATGGGTGAGTGTGTGTGTGTGTCTGCATGGGTGAGTGTGTGTGTGTGTGTCTGCATGGGTGAGTGTGTGTGTGTGTGTGGGTCTGCATGGGTGAGTGTGTGTGTGTGGGTCTGCATGGGTGAGAGTGTGTGTGTGGGTCTGGATGGGTGAGAGTGTGTGTGTGGGTCTGGATGGGTGAGAGTGTGTGTGTGGGTCTGGATGGGTGTGAGTGTGTGTGTGGGTCTGCATGGGTGAGAGTGTGTGTGTGGGTCTGGATGGGTGAGAGTGTGTGTGTGGGTCTGGATGGGTGAGAGTGTGTGTGTGGGTCTGCATGGGTGAGAGTGTGTGTCTGCGTCTGCATGGGTGTGTGTGTGTGTGTGTATGTGTGTGTGCGTCTGCATGGGTGTGTGTGTGTGTGCGTCTGCATGGGTGTGTGTGTGTGCGTCTGCATGGGTGTGTGTGTGTGCGTCTGCATGGGTGTGTGTGTGTGCGCGTCTGCATGGGTGTGTGTGTGTCTGCATGGGTGTGTGTGTGTGCGTCTGCATGGGTGTGTGTGTGTGCGTCTGCATGGGTGTGTGTGTGTGCGTCTGCATGGGTGTGTGTGTGTGCGCGTCTGCATGGGTGTGTGTGTGTGCGTGTCTGCATGGGTGTGTGTGTGTGCGTCTGCATGGGTGTGTGTGTGTGCGTCTGCATGGGTGTGTGTGTGTGCGTCTGCATGGGTGTGTGTGTGTGCGTCTGCATGGGTGTGTGTGTGTGCGTCTGCATGGGTGTGTGTGTGTGTGCGTCTGCATGGGTGTGTGTGTGTGTGCGTCTGCATGGGTGTGTGTGTGTGCGCGTCTGCATGGGTGTGTGTGTGTGCGCGTCTGCATGGGTGTGTGTGTGTGCGTGTCTGCATGGGTGTGTGTGTGTGTGTCTGCATGGGTGTGTGTGTGTGTCTGCATGGGTGTGTGTGCGTCTGCATGGGTGTGTGTGCGTCTGCATGGGTGTGTGTGTGTCTGCATGGGTGTGTGTGAGTGTGTGTGTGTCTGCATGGGTGTGTGTGTGTCTGCATGGGTGTGTGTGTGTGTGCGTCTGCATGGGTGTGTGTGTGTGTGTGCGTCTGCATGGGTGTGTGTGTGTGTGCGTCTGCATGGGTGTGTGAGCGTCTGCATGGGTGTGTGAGCGTCTGCATGGGTGAGTGTGTGTCTGCATGGGTGTGTGTGTGTCTGCATGGGTGTGTGTGAGTGTGTGTGTGTCTGCATGGGTGTGTGTGAGTGTGTGTGCGTCTGCATGGGTGTGTGTGAGTGTGTGTGCGTCTGCATGGGTGTGTGAGTGTGTGTGCGTCTGCATGGGTGTGTGAGTGTGTGCGCGTCTGCATGGGTGTGTGAGTGTGTGCGCGTCTGCATGGGTGTGTGAGTGTGTGTGCGTCTGCATGGGTGTGTGAGTGTGTGTGCGTCTGCATGGGTGTGTGAGTGTGTGCGCGTCTGCATGGGTGTGTGAGTGTGTGCGCGTCTGCATGGGTGTGTGAGTGTGTGTGCGTCTGCATGGGTGTGTGAGTGTGTGTGCGTCTGCATGGGTGTGTGAGTGTGTGTGCGTCTGCATGGGTGTGTGTGAGTGTGTGTGCGTCTGCATGGGTGTGTGTGAGTGTGTGTGCGTCTGCATGGGTGTGTGAGTGTGTGCGTCTGCATGGGTGTGTGAGTGTGTGTGCGTCTGCATGGGTGTGTGAGTGTGTGCGCGTCTGCATGGGTGTGTGAGTGTGTGCGCGTCTGCATGGGTGTGTGACTGTGTGCGCGTCTGCATGGGTGTGTGACTGTGTGTGCATCTGCATGGGTGTGTGACTGTGTGTGCATCTGCATGGGTGTGTGAGTGTGTGCGCGTCTGCATGGGTGTGTGACTGTGTGCGCGTCTGCATGGGTGTGTGAGTGTGTGCGCGTCTGCATGGGTGTGTGAGTGTGTGCGCGTCTGCATGGGTGTGTGACTGTGTGCGCGTCTGCATGGGTGTGTGACTGTGTGTGCATCTGCATGGGTGTGTGACTGTGTGTGCATCTGCATGGGTGTGTGAGTGTGTGCGCGTCTGCATGGGTGTGTGACTGTGTGCGCGTCTGCATGGGTGTGTGAGTGTGTGTGCGTCTGCATGGGTGTGTGTGAGTGTGTGTGCGTCTGCATGGGTGTGTGAGTGTGTGTGCGCGTCTGCATGGGTGTGTGTGAGTGTGTGTGCGTCTGCATGGGTGTGTGTGAGTGTGTGTGCGTCTGCATGGGTGTGTGAGTGTGTGTGCGCGTCTGCATGGGTGTGTGACTGTGTGTGCGTCTGCATGGGTGTGTGACTGTGTGCGCGTCTGCATGGGTGTGTGACTGTGTGCGCGTCTGCATGGGTGTGTGACTGTGTGCGCGTCTGCATGGGTGTGTGACTGTGTGCGCGTCTGCATGGGTGTGTGACTGTGTGCGCGTCTGCATGGGTGTGTGACTGTGTGTGCATCTGCATGGGTGTGTGACTGTGTGTGCATCTGCATGGGTATGGGTGTGTGTGTGTCTGCATGGGTGTGTGTGTGTCTGCATGGGTGTGTGTGTCTGCATGTGTGTGTGTGTGTGTGTCTGCATGGGTGTGAGTGTGTGCGTGGGTGTGTGTTGGTGTGTGTGTGTGTCTGCATGGGTGTGTGTGTGTGTCTGCATGGGTGTGTGTGTGTGTCTGCATGGGTGTGTGTGTGTGTCTGCATGCATGTGTCTGCATGGGCATGGGTGTGTGTGTGTGTCTGCATGGGTGTGTGTGTGTGTCTGCATGGGTGTGTGTGTGTGTGTCTGCGTGTGTGTGTGTGTGTGTTTGCATGGGTGTGTGTGTGTCTGCATGGGTGTGTGCGTCTGCATGGGTGTGTGAGAGTGTGTGTGCGTCTGCATGGGTGTGTGAGTGTGTGTGTGTCTGCATGGGTGTGTGTGAGTATGGGTGTGTGTGAGTGTGTGTGCGTCTGCATGGGTGTGTGTGAGTGTGTGTGCGTCTGCATGGGTGTGTGAGTGTGTGTGCGTCTGCATGGGTGTGTGAGTGTGTGTGCGTCTGCATGGGTGTGTGAGTGTGTGCGCGTCTGCATGGGTGTGTGACTGTGTGTGCGTCTGCATGGGTGTGTCACTGTGTGTGCATCTGCATGGGTATGGGTGTGTGTGTGTCTGCATGGGTGTGTGACTGTGTGCGCGTCTGCATGGGTGTGTGACTGTGTGTGCATCTGCATGGGTATGGGTGTGTGTGTGTCTGCATGGGTGTGTGTGTGTCTGCATGGGTGTGTGTGTCTGTGTGTGTGTGTGTGTGTGTGTCTGCATGTGAGTGTGTGTGTCTGCATGTGTGTGTGTGTGTCTGCATGGGTATGGGTGGGTGTGTGTGTGTCTGCATGGGTGTGTGTGTCTGTGTGTGTGTGTGTGTGTGTGTGTCTGCATGTGAGTGTGTGTGTCTGCATGTGTGTGTGTGTGTCTGCATGGGTATGGGTGGGTGTGTGTGTGTCTGTATGGGTGGGTGTGTGTGTGTCTGCATGGGTGGGTGTGTGTGTGTCTGCATGGGTGGGTGTGTGTGTGTCTGCATGGGTGTGAGTGTGTGTGCTTGCATGGGTGTGAGTGTGTGCGTGGGTGTGTGTTGGTGTGTGTGTGTCTGCATGGGTGTGTGTGTGTGTCTGCATGGGTGTGTGTGTGTCTGCATGGGTGTGTGTGTGTCTGCATGCATGTGTCTGCATGGGCATGGGTGTGTGTGTGTGTCTGCATGGGTGTGTGTGTGTGTCTGCATGGGTGTGTGAGCGTGTGTGTGTCTGCATGGGTGTGTGAGCGTGTGTGTGTCTGCATGGGTGTGTGTGTGTGTGTCTGCATGGGCGTGTGTGTGTGTGTGTCTGCGCGTGTGTGTGTGTGTGTGTGTGTTTGCATGGGTGTGTGTGTGTCTGCATGGGTGTGTGCGTCTGCATGGGTGTGTGAGTGTGTGTGCGCGTCTGCATGGGTGTGTGAGAGTGTGTGTGCGTCTGCATGGGTGTGTGAGTGTGTGTGCGTCTGCATGGGTGTGTGAGTGTGTGTGCGTCTGCATGGGTGTGTGAGTGTGTGTGCGTCTGCATGGGTGTGTGTGCGTCTGCATGGGTGTGTGTGCGTCTGCATGGGTGTGTGTGTGTGTGTCTGCATGGGTGTGTGTGTGTCTGCATGGGTGTGTGTGTCTCTCCATGGGTGTGTGTGTGTGTGTGTGTCTGCATGTGTGTGTGTGTGTGTGTCTGCATGTGTGTGTGTGTGTGTGTCTGCATGGGTGTGTGTGTGTCTGCATGGGTGTGTGTGTGTGTCTGCATGGGTGTGTGTGTGTGTCTGCATGGGTGTGTGTGTGTGTCTGCATGGGTGTGTGTGTGTCTGCATGGGTGTGTGTGTCTGCATGGGTGTGTGTGTCTGCATGGGTGTGAGTGTGTGTGTCTGCATGGGTGTGAGTGTGTGTCTGCGTGGGTGTGTGTTTGTGTGTGTGTGTCTGCATGGGTGTGTGTTTGTGTG